>NC_136420.1:217955740-218025740 GCF_052625555.1 Lactuca saligna
TCCCAAAATACCACATACAGCACATAAGCCACTCGAGGCTATAACTCGGTATGACTGTCTGGTGAAAGTGTCTTAGCAAGACCCTCCAGTCCCATAGCTCGTTGGACCCTCTGGTCCGGTCTAGCTCGTTGGAAACTCCGGCCCGGTCTAATCGACGACCCTCTAGCCTCATAAGTCGATGGACCCTCTGGTCCGGTCTATATAACATATAACACATAAATCTCAAACATACACATACACATAAAGACCTTCCGGTTTGCACATAGAAACCACTCAAGGTAAAATATATTGAGAAGACTCACCTCGGTAAATCCCAAAAAGTCTCGGACTCTAAATACTGATCTAGCCTCCGCCTAATCACATAAAGTAATTTATCTCTAGTTAACAAAAATTCTCACAAGCTAAGCTAATCCCACCCCATAATCTCTCAGAAGGGGAAAAGGCCATTTTGCCACTCTAATGGTCCAAATGTCCAGTTGTTGACCAAACCCTAAAAGTCAACGAAACTCAACATAGGGTAGTACGCGGTGCGTACCAGCTCTGTACGCGGGGCGTACACCGTGGATACCCAGAATCGGGGAACTCGATCCCCTACGTTGCGCGTACTGGGCAGCGTACTGGGATTACGCCCAATGTAAGTCCCAGTTTCACTCCCCTCATTGTTTTTGGTTTGAATCGGATGAGACATGAGCTCAAATTCCAGATCTGGTTACTCTAACACCTCTAAATCCATAAAGTCAGTGACTTTACGCCTTTGCATGGCTATAAAGGTCATCAACACTCAAATCATGCCATTTCCTTCCTTAAAAGGCTTATAACTCATGTATGGTCATCTCTCAATAACCAAGATAAGATTTTTATGGCTCAACAACACGAACTAAGCTATGATGGGACATATGTTAGATTCTAAGGGCTTATTGTAACAACGCAAATTTTCAATAAATTTTTCATTTAAAATAAAGTGATTTCATTCAACCAATAATATTTATTCCATGTTTCATATCAAATACATATATAAATTCCCAAGATCTCAAATAGCAGTAGTGTGTATGCATCACGCCGGTGCCTTCCCACGGTCCTCGCTAGTACCTGAAACACATACATAACAACTTGTAAGCATAAATGCTTAGTGAGTTCCCCAGTATACGACTTACACATATACGCCTTTCCAGACCCTGACCTTCCGGTCCACAACACATCGCCTTCCGGCCCGTAACATAATCGCCTTCCGGCCCATAACATATTGCCTTCCGGCCCGTAACATATTGCCTTCCGGCCCATAACATATTGCCTTCCGGCCCATAACATTTACAACACATAATACATTTAATCTAACGCACATAGCACATATATCGTATATCATACCTGACCTTTCTGTCACATAACATATCGCCTTCCGGCCCGTATAAACATACATATCATGCATAGCAACTACCTTTCTATTTATAGCATATATAACATACATCGTATTCGACCTTCCGGTCACACAGTCAAACCCTTCCGGGTATAGTATAGTGAGAAGACTCACCTCGTGGTAATGAAAACTATCAACTCTTGAAATCACTCGCACTCGATCCGCCGATCTGCAGACTCCGTATAATACCATATACCCTTATTAATACTCTTATCATTCAAGACAACTGACCCTAAGAAATTATATGCAGGTCAACTCTGGTCAACGGTCAACTGGACCGGACTCGTCGAGTGCAAAGGTGACTCGACGAGTCGAGACGTCCTCTCCAACTTTCCCTGATGTTCCCTTTCTACTCGTCGAGTATCCCCCTTGACCCGACGAGATCCACGTGGAAGAATCGCGGGGCCACCCCGACTCCACTCGCCGAGTCTGAAGAATAACTCGGCGAGTCCCAGTGAATCTTCAAGCTACTCGCCGAGTCTGTTCATTGGACTCGGCGAGTCCATGCCATGCAGTCGATCAACTGCTTCCTGAAATACGTATGGTCCCGAAATACACAATCATGGGACTTTCTGGACCTCTAAACATCCTATTACTGGGGTATAAACGTTTGGGTAACAACATAATAATCCATCTAATCACCAAATGGGTTTCATAAACCCTAAATCCGTGTACACCTCAAAATAACAGGAATGATCCAAAGTATTACCTGAAAAAACGTGCTCTCTGTGTCCCCAAACCTCAGAACTCGATCCCCTTGATCTTCCTTTGGCCAAAACCCTTCCTCCTCTTGCTTAACAAATTCTTCAAGGTTCCAATAGCCTTCACTCCTGCTCTAGATGTCCACAGACGCTTAGGTTCTTCTCAATCGGCCAAAAGACGGACAATGACGGCCTAAAAGGCGTTATATACGATCCAAAACCAAACGGCTAGGGTTTCTGCTGAACAACATCGACTCGCCGAGTCCATATCTGGACTCGTCGAGTCCAGTCGCAAACCCGCGACCAAGTCTGTGGTCCTACTCGGCGAGTCTGGCTCCAACTCGCCGAGTCCCTTCCTAAAATGCCCCAAAAAAATTTTAAAGCAATACCTAAAATTCCGGGCTGTTACAACTCTCCCCCACTAGAACTAGACTTCGCCCTCGAAGTCTCACTCTGCGAATAACTCCGGATGTTGCTCCCGCATCTCACGCTCCGGCTCCCAAGTCATCTCCAATCCTTTCCGATGTTGCAACTGAACCAACACCAGAGGTACTTCCTTGTTCCGCAGAACCTTGATCTTCCGATCCCTGATAGCTACCGGTCTCTCGGCGTAATTCAGGCTCGCATCCACCTGAATATCCTCTAACGGAACCACTGCCGATTCATCGGCTATACACTTCCTCAACTGTGATACGTGAAAGGTATTGTGAATCTGTCCCAACTCTGTTGGCAACTCCAACCGATAAGCTACCCGACCTACCCTTGCAATTACACGAAATGGACCTATGAACCGGGGCCCCAACTTGCCCCTCTTTCTGAACCGGATCACTCCCTTCCAAGGAGAAACCTTCAGGAGAACGAAGTCGCCAACCTGGAATTCCAGCTCGGACCGGCGCCTATCCGCATAACTCTTCTGTCGGCTCTGGGCGGTCAATAACCTCTGCCTAACCTACTGAATCTACTCTGTCGTCTGGAGTACGATCGCTGTACTGCCCATCACTCTCTGTCCCACCTCTCCCCAGCAAATGGGAGTCCGACACCTCCTACCATACAACAACTCAAAAGGTGGCATACCAATGCTCGAATGATGGCTGTTGTTGTAGGAAAACTCAGCCAAAGGCAAATGCGCATCCCAGCTACCCCCAAAGTCTAACACACACGCTCTAAGCATGTCTTCCAATGTCTGAATCGTCCGCTAGCTCTAACCGTCTGTCTGGGGATGGTATGCGGTACTAAAATGCAGTTTAGTACCCAGCTCCTCATGGAATTTCTTCCAGAACCTGGAAGTGAAGCGTACATCACGGTCTGAAACAATCGAGATCGGCACTCCATGCTGAGATACTACCTCTCTCACGTATAACTCCGCCAACTTCTCCGCTGATGAACTCTCGCTAATGGCTAGGAAGTGCGCACTCTTCGTTAGTCTATCCACAATCACCCAAATTGCATCGACTCCCCTGGCAGTTCTCGGTAATTTGGTGATGAAATCCATAGTAATCTGTTCCCACTTCCACTCAGGAATCTCCAAGGGCTGCAACTTACCATGCAGTCTCTGGTGCTCGGCCTTAACCCTACGGCAGGTCAAAAACCTCTCAACGAACCAAGCGATGTCTCTCTTCATACAAGGCTACCAATATTCCTTCCTCAAGTCCAAATACATCTTCGTAGCACCGGGATGGATCGAGAATTTCGATCTATGAGCCTCCTCCATCAAAGTAGCATGCGTACCGCCCACGAATGGTACCTAAATCCGACCCTGAAACATCAGAAGTCCTCGTCCATCCTTAACAAACTCTGGAATTAACCCAACGACCCGCTCTTTCTTCTGCATCTCGGATCTCACAACCTCGGCCTGTTCCCCACGAATAGCATCTAATACCGGAGTCATCACCGTCAGTCTCAGACATACGTCTCGCAATGGAGTGCTCTCCGCCCTACGACTCAATGCATTGGCTACCACATTAGCCTTGCCTGGGTGGTATAGGATCTCACAGTCATAATCCTTAACCACGTCCAACCACCTCCTCTGACGCATATTTAGGTTGGGTTGATCCATCAAATACTTCAAACTCTTATGGTCCGTGTATATAGTACAACGAACCCCGTACAGGTAGTGACGCCAAATCTTGAGAGCGAACACTACTGCCCCCAACTCTAAGTTATGCGTGGGATATCTCGTCTCGTGAGGCTTTAATTGCCTCGATGCATAAGCTATCACATGGCCCCTCTGCATCAACACTGCACCCCGTCCCACAATCGATGCGTCGCAATATACGACAAAGTCCTCCATCCCTTCCGGGAGAGCTAATATCGGGGCTTCGCACAGTCTCTGATGAAGTGTCTCGAAGGAAGTCCGTTGCTCGGGTCCCCATGAGAATGTAACACCCTTCCGGGTCAATCTGGTGAGCGGTACTGCGATCTTGGAGAAGTCCCTAATAAACCTCCGATAGTACCCCGCCAACCCAAGGAAACTCCTGATCTCGGAAGGTGACTTCGGTGCCTCCCAACTCATCACTGCTTCCACCTTGGCCGGATCGACCAATATCCCTGCCTGATTAACAACATGTCCAAGAAATTGGACCTCTCGCAACCAGAAGTCACATTTGGAGAATTTTGCATATAGCTTCTCCGACCTCAGTACCTCAAGGACCTCCCTCAAATGTCCCTCATGCTGCTCTCTAGTTCGCGAATACACTAGGATGTCGTCGATAAATACAATCACAGACCGATCCAGCATCGGCCTGCATACCCTGTTCATGAGGTCCATGAACACTGCCGGGGCATTGGTGAGCCCGAAAGGCATCACCACAAACTCGTAATGCCCATACCGCGTCCTGAATGCTGTCTTCTGGACGTCCTCATCCCGCACTCTTACCTGATGATACCCTGATCTCAAATCGATCTTGGAAAACCAAGATGCCCCTTGCAACTGATCAAATAGATCATCGATCCTAGGTAACGGATAGCGGTTCTTGACCGTCACCTTGTTCAACTCCCGGTAATCAATGCACATCCGGTGTGAACCATCCTTCTTCTTGACGAACAGAATCGGTGCTCCCCACGGCGAGCTACTCGGCCGAATAAATCCCTTCCCCAGCAACTCCTGGAGTTGCGAGGACAGCTCTTGCATCTCTGGAGGTGCAAGACGATAAGGCACCTTCGCAATAGGCGCAGCCCCCGGAATCAGATTGATACCAAACTCTACTTGCCTCGCAGGAGGTACTCCTGGCAACTCCTCGGGAAAAACATCTGGAAACTCGCGCACCACTGGAACCTCCTCCACTGTCCTCGGTCTCTTGGAAGCCTCCTGCGTATCCATGACATACGCCACAAAACCTTTACATCCCTGCTGTAGGCATTGCCTCGCCCTAGCGGCCGAACAAAAAGCTGATCCCGAACGGGTACCCTCGCCGTATACCGTAAGAACTCCCCCACTAGGGTCTCGTATAGTCACCAGTTGACGCTCGCAGTCGATGACAGCGCTGAATCGGCTCAACCAGTCCATGTCCACGATGACACAGACTTCCCTCATCGCAATAGGAATTAGGTCAATCGGAAACGCAACCCCGAAAATCTCTAGTACGCATCCCCGAAAAACCTCAGTGGCACAAACCACCCTCTCGGCCGCTATAGAAACGGTCAGAGGCCGACTCGGCTCACGAGTAATGCTGATATGCTGACTAAAAGCTAAAGATACAAAGGATCTACTCGCACCCGAATCAAATAACACTAGAGCAGGCATAGAGTTCATAAGAAAAGTACCTACACATACATTAACATAAGCATAACATTTTGACTTTAAAGTAAATACGTGAATTACAGCATACCTGCCACAACATCGGGTGCAGCGCGGACCTCCTCCGCAGTCAGCTGAAAGGCTCTCCCGTGAGCCCTTGGGGCCTCGACCTTCGCCGGTCGAGTCTCCTGGTAATCGGTGTAGATCCCTGACGAAGCTGCGGGCACTCGGCCTTCCGATGGCCTGTCTGGTTGCAGTGAAAGCAAACCATAAACCCCTTAGGGCAATCCCTGGCAATGTGTCCCTCCTTGCCACACTTGTAGCAACCACCAGCTCGACACGCCCCCTCGTGACCCTTGCCGCACTTTCCGCAAGTGCGGCCCTTCGGACCTCCCATCCTCGAATCAGCGGACTTGATCCGCTTGGCTGCCGGCTGAGACTGAGCCGGCCGCCGATCCACCTGCCGAGACTCGGCCTCCTCCCTGGCCTGGGTCTCCAACTCGATCTCGCGCTTCCTGGCGTTCGCCTTAAGCTCAGTGAAGGTACGATAGGTGGAGTTTGACACAAACTCCCGAATATCCCTCCTCAAAACGCCTAAATACCGGCTCATCCGTGACTGCTCTGTAGACACCAGCTCGGGGCAGAACATCGCCCTCTCATGAAATTTCCGTGTAACCACCGCAACGGAATCAATACCCTGCTTAAGGGTCAAGAACTTCTGAATCAATCATTCCCTCTCCACTGGGGGAACGTACTCGTCCCTGAACATCTCAGTAAACCTCTCCCATGTCACCGCTGTAATCTCCGCCAGAGTGAAGTTCGCCGTCACGAACTTCCACCAATCCTTCGCTCCCAGACGGAGCTGGTTCAAGGCGAATCGTACCCTCAGGTGCTCCGGGCATGAGCAAGTGTAGAAGCACCCCTCAATGTCGGCAATCCACCTCATCGCAGCAATCGGATCCTGCGTCCCATCGAACTCAGGGGGTTTTGTGTTGCTGAATTCCCGGAACAGCAACGAATCGCCCCCTTGCGGCCTGGCAGCGGCCACAGCTGCGGTAGCGGCAGCGGCTGCAGCCTCAGTTAGTGCGGCGTACCGCTCCTCAAACGTCTCCATCAGTGTGGTCTTAATAGACCCAAACATCTCCGGGATCTCAGCCCGGATCGCTGCAGCTACCTCCTCCTGAATCATCTGATGAATATCCTCGTCGCTCACACTGCTCGAACTCGCCCCATGACATGTGGTAACCATGATGTCTCTGAAATACAACATAAAATTATCAGAGACTCCATCAAGTACAATTGTACTCGATAACGCAACCCTACTCAGTCTCCGATATCCATGGATTCTTACTTGGGTCTTCCACCGACCCGGTGTCTTCGGTAGTACGGGCCCAATACTACCGACCACACCGTATCAGTATTCGTCCCAAATCTTCCTCCCCCAAACCCCGAATAGTGAGTACTCTACCTCTAGTATGCACTATCTACCTGCACGCTATCGAATATCTCATATAAGCAAACTCCCTAGACTAAGGCATCACAAAACAGGCCATTCTAGTCCTATCATTAATACCTAGTCTTCTAGCATGCATAACAATTCATAATTCAGTGCATAACATAACATTGTAAGGTATTCTGGGGATCTTTACCGTTCGGGCGCTGGCTGATCGTACACACTGCTCCGTTCTTGTTTACCACTTTACCATTTATAAAAATTTATATCTTTATTATTTTTAAAAGATTTTTCCTCAAATCCTCGGTTTGAGTTCAGTTACACCCGAAGGTACACCCGAATCCCTCAAACCTGGATCTGATACCATTTGTAACACCCCCCTCTGGCACGTATCACAATATTCTCCGCTTTGGGCCACTCGGCACGAGGACTTCCCAGGCGGTCACCCATCCCGGTACTACTCCCGCCCGAGCACGCTTAACTGCAGAGTTCTTATGGGATCTGCTACCCTCACGGCTTTAAAACGCGTTGTGTTAGGGAAGGTATCCACACACCTTATAAGGAATGCTTAGTTCTCCTTCCCAGCCGATGTGGGTTCAGGTGCAACCCACCTTCACCCCCCATTATAGGGTTCGACGTCCCTATCGAACACATCGACCCGTGCCCTAGCTCTGATACCAATTGTAACAACGCAAATTTTCAATAAATTTTTCATTTAAAATAAAGTGATTTCATTCAACCAATAATATTTATTCCATGTTTCATATCAAATACATATATAAATTACCAAGATCTCAAATAGCAGCAGTGTGTGTGCATCACGTCGGCGCCTTCCCACGGTCCTCGCTAGTACCTGAAACACATACATAACAACTTGTAAGCATAAATGCTTAGTGAGTTCCCCAGTATACGACTTACACATATACGCCTTTCCAGGCCCTGACCTTCCGGTCCACAACACATCGCCTTCCGGCCCGTAACATAATCGCCTTCCGGCCCATAACATATTGCCTTCCGGCCCGTAACATATTGCCTTCCGGCCCATAACATATTGCCTTCCGGCCCATAACATTTACAACACATAATACATTTAATCTAACGCACATAGCACATATATCATATATCATACCTGACCTTTCTGTCACATAACATATCGCCTTCCGGCCCGTATAAACATACATATCATGCATAGCAACTACCTTTCTATTTATAGCATATATAACATACATCGTATTCGACCTTCCGGTCACACAGTCAAACCCTTCCGGGTATAGTATAGTGAGAAGACTCACCTCGTGGTAATGAAAACTATCAACTCTTGAAATCACTCGCACTCGATCCGCCGATCTGCAGACTCCCTATAATACCATATACCCTTATTAATACTCTTATCATTCAAGACAACTGACCCTAAGAAATTATATGCAGGTCAACTCTGGTCAACGGTCAACTGGACCGGACTCGTCGAGTGCAAAGGTGACTCGACGAGTCGAGACGTCCTCTCCAACTTTCCGTGATGTTCCCTTTCTACTCGTCGAGTATCCCCCTTGACCCGACGAGATCCACGTGGAAGAATCGCGGGCCACCCCGACTCCACTCGCCGAGTCTGAAGAACAACTCGGCGAGTCCCAGTGAATCTTCAAGCTACTCGCCGAGTCTGTTCATTGGACTCGGCGAGTCCATGCCATGCAGTCGATCAACTGCTTCCTGAAATACGTATGGTCCCGAAATACACAATCATGGGACTTTCTGGACCTCTAAACATCCTATTACTGGGGTATAAACGTTTGGGTAACAACATAATAATCCATCTAATCACCAAATGGGTTTCATAAACCCTAAATCCGTGTACACCTCAAAATAACAGGAATGATCCAAAGTATTACCTGAAAAAACGTGCTCTCTGTGTCCCCAAACCTCAGAGCTCGATCCCCTTGATCTTCCTTTGGCCAAAACCCTTCCTCCTCTTGCTTAACAAATTCTTCAAGGTTCCAATAGCCTTCACTCCTGCTCTAGATGTCCACAGACGCTTAGGTTCTTCTCAATCGGCCAAAAGATGGACAATGACGGCCTAAAAGGCGTTATATACGATCCAAAACCAAAAGACTAGGGTTTCTGCTGAACAGCATCGACTCGCCGAGTCCATATCTGGACTCGTCGAGTCTAGTCGCGAACCCGCGACCAAGTCTGTGGTCCTACTCGGTGAGTCTGGCTCCAACTCGCCGAGTCCCTTCCTAAAATGCCCCAAAAAATTTTAAAGCAATACCTGAAATTCCGGGCTGTTACACTTATCAACCCATAAAACCATCAACTTGGGGATAAAAACCCTAAAACACCCCACACATGAATACAATCAAAAGAGTATGAAAGCTTGAGACTTTTTACCACCAAATGAAGCTTCTCTCACTAATAAGCTCAAATACAAGTGCTTGGGCTCTTACTCCTTCTTCTCCAAAGCTTCCTTTCCACTTCTAATGCTTAAAACACTCCAACAAGCTCTCAAAGGCACTCTCTTGCTGCTATAACGAGGGTTAGGGTTTTAGGGAGGATAAGTCTCTAGAAATGGTGGCCAAAAAGGAGGCCATAACGTTCTTTAAATAGGGGACTCACATAAAATTAGGGTTTCATTTTAGGCTTGGTACGCACGACGTACTAGGCGGGACTTCGTGATCAAACACGCGCATTAGTACGCTGTGCGTACACTCTAGTATGCCTCGTGTACCCGTCTACCACTCTTTTCTTTATCAAGGACCAATATGTATAATTGTTAAAAGATTAGGGTTCACAAAGTATACTTGAGTTCTGGGTGTTACAATTCTCCCTGACTAGAATTAGACTTCGCCCTCGAAGTCTCACTCCGCAAACAACTCTGGATGTTGCTCCCGCATTTCCTTTTCCAAATCGCAAGTCAGCTCAGACCCTTTCCGATGTTGCCACTAGACCTGAACCAGAGGCACCTCCTTGTTCCTCATAACCTTGATCTTCCGACCTAAGATCGTGATTGGCCTCACAATGTAAGTCAGGCTCGTGTCCACCTGAATGTCCTCTAGCGGCACCACCGTCGTCTCATCGGCTATACACTTCCTCAACTGGGATACATGGAGGGTATCATGGATCTGACTCAACTCCTCAGGTTGCTCTAACCGGTATTCTTCCTTTCCCACTCTAGCGAGCACCCTGAAAGGACCAATGAACCGGGGCCCCAACTTGCCCCTCTCCCTGAACCGAATCACTCCTTTCCAAGGGGATACCTTTAGGAGTACAAGGTCTCCAACTTGGAACTTGATCTCGGATTGTCGCCTATTTGCGTAACTCTTCTGGCCACTCTAGGATGTCAGTAACCTCTGTCTGACCTGTTGAATCTACTCAGTCGTCTGAAGAACTATCTCCATGCTACCCATCACTCGCTGTCCTACCTCTCCCCAACAGATAGGGGTCTTACACCTCCTCCCATATAAAAGCTCAAAGGGAGGCATACCAATACTCCAATGGTGGCCGTTCTTGTACAAAAACTCAGCCAAAGGTAGTTATGCATCCCAACTTCCACCGAAGTCCATGACGCATGCTCGAAGCATATCCTCAAGTGTCTGTATCGTCCGCTCACTCTGCCCATCTGTCTGTGGGTGGTAGGCGGTACTGTAGTGCAATCTCGTACCCAACTCCTCATGAAACTTCTTCCAGAATCTGGAAGTAAAACGTACATCTCTGTCTGATACAATCGAGATCGGCACCCCATGCCGCGACACAACCTCTCTCACATATATCATTGCTAGGCTCTCAGCAAAAGAGCGCTCACTGATAGCGAGGAAGTGAGCACTCTTCGTCAACCGATCCACAATCACTCAAATTGCATCAACATCCATCACAGTCCTCGACAATTTGGTGATGAAATCCATATAAATCTGTTCCCACTTCCACTGAGGAACCTCTAGTAGCTGCAACTTGCCATGCGGACACTTGTGCTCGGCTTTGACCTGGCAACAGGTCAAGTACCTCTTTAATACCCACACAACATCCCTCTTCATATAGGGCCACCATTAATCTCCCTTCAGGTCCAAATACATCTTAATGGCCTCGGGATGGATTGGGAACCTCGATCTGTGCGCCTCCTCCATCAATACGTTATGCGCCCCACCCATAAAAGGCACCTAATCTGACCGTGAAAGGTCATAAGCCCTCGGCTATTGGTAAGAAACTCGTACACCTATCCAATCACCCTCTCTCTCTCTCTCTCTCTCTATCTCTCTCTTGCAGTTCTCTAGTCTCAAAGCCCCCGCTTGGGCCTCTCGGATGGTATCGAACACCGAAGTCATCACCGTCATCCTCGTACATATACCTCAAATCGGGGCACTCTCCGCCCTACGAATCAAAGCGTCGGCTAGCACGTTAGCCTTGCCCAGGTGCTACAGGATCTCACAGTCGTAATCCTTTACCACATCCAACCATCTCCTCTGGCGCATATTCAAGTTGGGTTGATCCATCAGATACTTCAAACTCTTGTGGTTTGTGTATATGGTACACCGAACCCCATACAAATAATGGTGCCATATCTTGAGGGTGAAAACCACTGCCCCCAACTCCAAATCGTGACTGGGATACCTCATCTCATGAGGCTTCAACTACCTCGATGCGTATGCTATCACGTGCCCTCTCTGAATAAGCACCGCACCCAACCCCGATATAGACGCATCACAATACACCACGAAATCCTCCATTCCCTCCGGAAGGGCTAACACCGGGGCTTCGCATAATCTCTGGCGAAGAGTCTTAAACGAGGTCTGCTGCTCGGGACCCTAAGTAAAAGCAACACCCTTCCTGGTCAATCTGGTGAGGGGAACGGAAATCTTGGAGAAATATCTGATAAATCTCCGATAGTAGCTGGCCAACCCCAGAAAACTCCTTATCTCGGTGGGAAATCTCGGCACCTCCCAACTCATAATAGCCTCAATCTTGGCCGAGTCAACCAATATCCCATTTTGGTTAACAAGGTGCCCCAAGAACTGGACCTCTCGTAACCAGAAATCACACTTGGATAATTTGGCATAAAGCCTCTCCAATCTCAATACTCCAAGGATCTCCCTCAGATGCTCCTCATGCTGCTCTTTGGATCTCAAAGACACTAGAATATCGTCAATGAACATAATCACCGATCGATCCAACATCGGCCTGCATACTCAGTTCATGAGATCCATGAACGTTGTTGGTGCATTGGTGAGCCCAAAACTCATCACCATGAACTCGTAATGCCCATAACAAGTTCTAAACGCCATCTTCGGGATATCCTCATCACGCACCCTCATCTGATGATAACCCGACTTCAAGTCTATCTTTGAAAATGAAGACGCTCTCTGTAACTGATCGAATAGATCGTCGATCCTCGGTAGTAGGTAACGGTTCTTGACCGTTAACTTGTTCAACTCCTGGTAATCAATGCACATCCGGTATGAACCATCTTTTTTCTTGACAAAAACATTGATGCTCCCCACGAAAAGCTACTCGGTCGGATGAATCCCTTCCCCAACAGCTCCAGAAGCTGCGAGGATAACTCCTGCATCTCTGGTGGCGCAAGGTGATAGGGTGCCTTGGCAATAGGTGCTACTCCTAGAACCAAATCAATATGGAACTCCACCTACCTCTCCGGAGGCACACCCGACAACTTGTCAGGGAAAACATCCAGGAACTCGTGTACTATCGAAACCTCATTGACAGAACTCGGCCTCTCTGTGGCAACTCGTGTATCCATCACATAGGCTAAAAACCCTCTACAGCCATGATGTAGACTCTGCCTTTGTAACGACCCAAAAATCACGACCAAAAATTTCTTTAAAAGCATTACTAGAATCATATTTATAAAAACTGTATCATAAGTCATAACATAAATTCTCGAGTATTAATTCAAAACATAATATCATTATCAGAGTCGAACATTCCCAGGCTAACTGACTACGGTGTGTGCACTGCAATCTCCCCGAGCTCCTCTTTTGAAAACTGGGTACCTAAAACCAAAACTGAAAACCGTAAGCACGAAGCTTAGTGAGCTCCCCCAATCTAACACATACCATACAAAAACATATAAAGCACATACTGGGCCTTGCCCACTGCATCGAACCAATGTCCGGAATAACTGGGGCCTTGCCCCCTACATCGGACCGAAGTCCGGAAACTGACGGGGACCTTGTCCCCTGCATCGGACCGAAGTCCGGACTAACTAGGGCCTTGCCCCCTACATCGGACCGAAGTCCGGAAACTGACTGGGACCTTGTCCCCTGCATCGGACCGAGGTCCGGACTAACTAGGGCCTTGCCCCCTACATCGGACCGAAGTCCGGAAACTGACTGGGACCTTGTCCCCTGCATCGGACCGAAGTCCGGGCTAACTGACTGAACATAGCATAGCATAACATATCAACTAGCATGAACACATATACTGCATACTACATCGGGCCGTAGCCCGGAACACATAACACATAAAACATAGCACATAAATCCTGTCTGAGCCACGAAGGCATCAAACATACTAACTACTGCATCGGGCCGAAGTCCGGAAACTACTGCTAACTGGACGGGCCGGCATTGTGGCCTTAGACCCGTCCCTACTGGAAGGAAACTCACCTGAGACTGCTGAACTGATGCTGCTAATCCTCTTGACTGCTACTTGACCTCTGACTCCGAACTGCTGCTCCACTAGCTCCTCAAGCTACCAATATCAATATAACACTTAGTCCGACTAACCTCCAAAGGTTACTAGGTTAAATCTGGTCAAGGTCAAAATCCTGGTCAAAGCCAACCTTCCGGGTCAACCCTAATCGCCGAGTCTATCTACTGACTCGCCGAGTTCATATGCCCTGAGTCTTTCTTATTCGCGACTCGACTCGCCGAGTCAATCCATGACTCGCCGAGTCCAACTAGGTCCAATTCCTGTCCTGTCCAACTCGCTGAGTCACCACCCGACTCACTGATTCGGGTCTCGACTCGAAGGGTTTAGGGTTTCGCGATCTGACTCGCCGAGTCCAAGAACAGACTCGCCGAGTCCTAGACAATCTTCAACCAACTCGTCGAGTTGTTCATCCAACTCGCCGAGGCCATGCCTATCTTCATCCGACTCGACGAGTTGTTCATCCTACTCGTCGAGTTCCTCCTCATCTTCAAGCTACTCGCCGAGTCCACTCGAAGGACTCGCTGAGTCCATTCGGTTCTACATACATGCAGAGGACCTTTGAGTCATGCATGGACTCCAAACTGTAGATCCACTCTTTTAAGGTCTATTCCTTACGTAAAGTTGCAAACTTTACGTGTAGAGAAGGAGATCTAGGCAAGATACGCCATTAACTAGGGTGTAAGGCCAAGGGACTTCAAAATCGACACAATGGCTGATACTTTATGCTTCTCCAGGCCCTAAAACACTTGAATCTGAAGTAGCAACTCCAAATCCGGCTTCTAACCCAAAATAATAACATTATGGCAAAAGAGCCCCAACAACCACACATAGATCTAGGTGCAAAAAGGGTCCAGGAACTAGTTTATTACCTCCAAGTGCTCAAAATGAACTCACAATCCCAGATCTATAGCTCCTTCTTGCTCCTCCAAGTTCCTTCTTCCTTTTCCAAGCTTTAAAGCACCTTCCAAGGCTCAACTAGGAGATATGACGGCTAGGGTTTGATATCCAGGGCTAAAGAGGCAGTAAGGAACCCTGGGAAGAAGATTAAGACATTTATATAGGCCCCAAGTCCCGAATTTAGGGTTTTCCACGCACAGACCAGACTCGCCGAGTCACCCTGGTCGACTCGCCGAGTCGGTCACTTACTCCCCGACCCGGATCCCGCTCGGACTCGCCGAGTCCCTCCTTAGACTCGCCGAGTCGACCCCTAAACTTAGGGTTTTCTTTCCTTTCTTGGTCTTTGAAACTTTGGGTGTTACAACTCTCCCCCACTTAAACTAAACTTCGTCCTCGAAGTCTGCTATGGCCCACTGCCTGCAAGCTGCCTCTAAACCCAACCAACAATTCCAACACCAGCTGCCTACCCTTGCTGGCTTTTGCTCGATCCTTCCGACTAACCTTAATCCCTGCAGATAACATCTCGGGTCAACCCTGACCCTGAACATCCTAGAGACCCAACTTACTCAACCGGAAATCCTTCTGGTACTCACCGAGTACTGAACTGAACCTATAGGGGTTCGCCCCTTCCTGTCCTTGCGCAAATCCCTTGCCTTCCCAAGGCAAGGTTCTATAACCAACTATTTCTCTGTAACTGTGAAGGTCCTATACTTCACCAACTCCATCACCCCCGCCAATTCCAGTACGGGTCAATACCACCAACAACCACCGACGCCCCTATCTGACATAACTTGGTGCCGAGCACCCCCGGTCCTTACTGACGTCTCCATACTTGGGTTACCGAACCCTACCGGTTACTACACCCCTTCGCAATCTCCTAGTCGCTTCCAGCGACTCCTGAAAATACTTCGACTATCTATAACTGTTCTATCCATTCTTCCGCTCATACTGAAACGATGTTGCTGGGAATAGCTTGCTTATATGCCATCTGATTACTCAACTCCTACTAACTCGAGCCTTCCATCCTGAAAGAAAAGCTACTTGCCTAGCTATCTTTACATATCACTATACTTGGCCGAAGGCTCAGCTGATCCCACTGAGAGAGATTTGCCATTTCCAAATCAACCAACTATACCGTCAACACTTGCCTTCCAACACAAACACAGTACTGACCCAAAACCCTGAAACCTTCCATACACTGAATTGTCTACAATACTGAACCTGCCTGAAGCACTAAACTGCCTGAAACGCCGAATCTGGCTGAAACATTGAGCTGCCTGAAATACTGAACTCAAACCCAACTGTGGAGTCAAGGGACTCCTCACTTAGTCGCTTCCACGACTTCTGAACGAAATCTTCCTCAAGGACTAGTTTCCTTTAGTTATCCTGTCACTGTGGCTCTAACAACCTTCCGATCTGACCGATCGGGTCCTTACATCACATCCTGACGTCATCCATTCTATGACTAATAACATGATGGCTTACAGACTGATGGTAGCCCTTAACATACCCAAACCTCAACGGTCCACCACTACTCTGATCTCATAACTGATGTGACGATCTATAGCCAAGATTCGCTGACTTAGCCATAACTGAACCATTTGGGAAATCCGAATCTAATCCGTGGATTCCCATATTCCCACCGCTGCACCCGAACGGGTGGGAATTACTACATTCCCGCGTTCAACCACGCGCTCATGCTGCTACCAATCTGATAAAAGCCACGGCTACACCCGCGGATTCACAAGTCTCAAATACTATCTGGCTGCTAATGAACGCTACGGCTACCCCCGCAGGCTTACAACACTCTACTACTATCTGACTGCTAGTGAATGCTACGGCTACCCCCGCAGGCTTACAACACTACTACTACCATCTGACTGCTAGTGAATGCTACGGCTACCCCGCAGGCTTACAACACTACTACTACTATCCCGAGGACATCCTGACTATCCCTAGTCCCGCTAGTGATTCTTCATCCCGATTTCTCAAACCAGCCCTCAGTCTTTGAATTCTGCATCATCCTCGACATCTTATATCCTTGATATACTTAGTGCTTCGTCGAGGAATTCTCCGGCTTGGTTCCCAACCCAACTGTCTACTAATCCGGATACAAGAAGCTATTGTTGGGAAGTTTCCAACCTCCCAACTCCTGAATCTATGCAACCTGCATGCTGCCTCATACACTGGCTACTAATACAAAACATCTCTTGTTGCCCGCTCTCGGGTTCCTCATTCCACTCGCTTGAGTCTTTACAGGTGGTCCTCAAATCCTGGATTCCTAACCAGTTTCCAACCATCTCCATTACATGAACCCACTGCTGGGAAAAGTTCTCGAACTCTTAATTCTGAACTTCTCAATCCATCCAGCACTGTGCTACTACCACTTCTTCTCAGAGGCCGCGCACTCCTCCTGAGTGACTCTTATCCATGTATACCCGGAGGGTTCTCCCCCACTTCGATCCTGCTTACCCCTTGCTGCTTCACATTCAAAAGAGATCCCGACCTTTACTACCATTCCAAAACTTCTACTGGGGAACCCAAGCCCGCCAGGTAGGAATTTGACCATTCCATCCAAACCACTATCCACTCCGAACTAGCGAAACGAACCAGATCTCTCCCTACCATGCTACAGTTACTGCATCCTCCGAAACTTCTCCATATGAGCACATCCCCTAACTACCAACTAATTATCCGAGGTATGAAAATGGCATATGACGTAATCACAAGCAAGCCACTCCATAACACAACACTTATACCACAATTGATGCAGAAACTGTAACAGTATAATCATAACATAAGCTGACAAACACAAAGCTACATACCTCCATTACTCAGTGCTGCTCGAATCCCTGCTGAAATCTACCGGAGAAACTCGGCTCCGAGCTGTAGGCACCCTTGCCCGGCCTTGACAACCACTGACGGTACTTGAAGTTCCAAGGGCAGGAGCTGGCGCCTGCCCTGCTGGATACAAACTCGGACAGTGGGCCTTCTTGTGGCCCCTCTGACTGCAATGGAAACACAACGGACCAAGTCCCTGGGCAATGGTAACAACACAGTCTCTGCTAAAATGACCAATCTGGCCGCACTTGAAACACCCAGCATCGCCACCCCTTCTACGCCTACACACACCCATGTGCGTCCTTCCGCACTCCCCGCATCGACTGCGGCTCTGATAGTTCCTCGTCCTCAAATCTGAACTCTTGGGCCTCTTACTCGAACCTGTGGCAACCTGAGTCTCATCCATTTTCCTCTTCCCTTCCGACTCCCTGCCCGACTCTCGCTCCTGTGTTACCCCAACGGTAACGTCTGCTGACTGAACAACAGATGTCTGATCCTGAAGCCTCACTATCAATCTATCAGTGATCCTCACGACCATGTCTGGCAGACCCTCGCGAATGGCTCGCAAAACTTCCTCAACTATCCAATCATGCAATGGTTTTTCTTGGAGACAGAATGCCCCACACACCCCTGCCCCCTGACAGCAGAAACTAGAAATGGGATCTCCCTGCCTGATGGATCCCTGAACTCCATAAGATTCGGGACCTAGACGAGCCCCAATCTGTCCTGAAACTAACCCGGCCCTAAAGGCCTCAAGATGACTGTCCATGAGCTCCACAATAGCCTCCCTAACTGAACCGAAAATCACTGGAGTCTGATCGATGATGTTGCGCATAATCTCTGCGGAAATGAAATCCCTCATCTGATCATCAAGCTACCCGGCTCTAAAGCCCGAGCCAGACCCCTCCCCTGCACCTGAACTGCCAACTGATATCTCGCGCAACGTCACCATGCTGAAAATATAACAATTCCCTGATCAATTACATACTACTGCTGAGGGATCTCTCACATACTCTACTAGTTCCTTGGTTTCGCCTCGGCCCCTCTTGAATCGAGTACGGATCCTCTGCTTTCAGTAGTATGGGCCCCTACTACCTTCCACATCTATCCGTACTTTCCTCAAGAGTTACCTCAACTCCACCAAGCCCCTTTACTCTTCTATTGATCTCTGCTACTCTCATCCTAGGCTTACCCTAGGGAACCTCTAACTCTACCCAAACAGTCCTCAGCTGCTGAAGGCCTCCTTGTAATGCCAATTAGTCACCACCTGAATACCATCACATGTGACGAGGCTCAGATAATCCTTCAAGTAAAGGACTCGTCCCTACAACGGTTGGACTCAAACAAGAGCTGCGCAGTAGGGCCAAATCCAGCACTCTGAGATTATTCAACCCTGATCACATGTGATGAAACGTATTCACCTAATGGCTAACTCTCATCACTCAGAGTCCCACAAAGCACAAAGCAAGCAGCATTCGGATAAGGGAAACATACTCAGGCAAAACAATTCTCATAACAAGAAACTGCACTAGCATATAATGCTAAGCTCATACTTTCAGGCATAACCTACACAGGCTATCCTACTACTGTCTACTCATTACTAGCATGCAATTCTCATCAAGCTGGAACACATAAAGCAGGCACATAAGGCATCATCCTAGATCCTTAGTCCTATTCTAGCATGCTGTTCTACTGAAGCTGGAACTGAAACTGAACTGAAACTGATACTGAGAATAATAACATAACTTGTATGGGTAAATTGGGAGTGCTTACTTGAGCTCGACTGATTGCATGCACCACACCCTTTTCTCATTTTCAAAAAAATCTTTTCTTTCTATGTTCTTTTTCCAAAACCCTTTTTTCAAAAATGTTTTTCTTTTGAAAATCCTTTATCGTGTCCTTAGTTTGAGTTCAAATACACTCGAATGCATATCTGAATCCCTCAAACCAAGGCTCTGATACCAACTTGTAACGACCCAAAAATCACGACCAAAAATTTCTTTAAAAGCATTACTAGAATCATATTTATAAAAACTGTATCATAAGTCATAACATAAATTCTCGAGTATTAATTCAAAACATAATATCATTATCAGAGTCGAACATTCCCAGGCTAACTGACTACGGTGTGTGCACTGCAATCTCCCCGAGCTCCTCTTTTAAAAACTAGGTACCTAAAACCAAAACTAAAAACCGTAAGCACGAAGCTTAGTGAGCTCCCCCAATCTAACACATACCATACAAAAACATATAAAGCACATACTGGGCCTTGCCCACTGCATCGGACCAATGTCCGGACTAACTGGGGCCTTGCCCCCTACATCGGACCGAAGTCCGAAAACTGACTGGGACCTTGTCCCCTGCATCGGACCGAAGTCCGGACTAACTAGGGCCTTGCCCCCTACATCGGACCGAAGTCCGGAAACTGACTGGGACCTTGTCCCCTGCATCGGACCGAGGTCCGGACTAACTAGGGCCTTGCCCCTTACATTGGACCGAAGTCCGGAAACTGACTAGGACCTTGTCCCCTGCATCGGACCGAAGTCCAGGCTAACTGACTGAACATAGCATAGCATAACATATCAACTAGCATGAAAACATATACTGCATACTACATCGGGCCGTAGCCCGGAACACATAACACATAAAACATAGCACATAAATCCTGTCTGAGCCACGAAGGCATCAAACATACTAACTACTGCATCGGGCCGAAGTCCGGAAACTACTGCTAACTGGACGGGCCGGCATTGTGGCCTTAGACCCGTCCCTACTGGAAGGAAACTCACCTGAGACTGCTGAACTGATGCTGCTAATCTTCTTGACTGCTACTTGACCTCTGACTCCGAACTGCTGCTCCACTAGCTCCTCAAGCTACCAATATCAATATAACACTTAGTCTGACTGACCTCCAAAGGTTACTAGGTCAAATCTGGTCAAGGTCAAAATCCTGGTCAAATCCAACCTTCCGGGTCAACCCTACTCGCCGAGTCTATCTACTGACTCGCCGAGTTCATATGCCCTGAGTCTTTCTTATTCGCGATTCGACTCGCCGAGTCCAACTAGGTCCAATTCCTGTCCTGTCCAACTCGCTGAGTCACCACCCGACTCACTGATTCGGGTCTCGACTCGAAGGGTTTAGGGTTTCGCGATCTGACTCGCCGAGTCGAAGAACCAATCGAAATTATGGACAGGGAGGTGAAGCGTACTAAGCAGAGTTGCATCCCGATCGTGAAGGTACGGTGGAACGCAAAGCGTGGGCCAGAATTCACGTGGGAACGCGAAGATCAAATGAAGCAAAAGTACCCTCACCTATTCTAGTTTTCTCAAATCTAGCTTTCAAACAGAATTTCGGGACGAAATTCCCTCTAACGGGGGGATGATGTCACAACTGTAAATTTTGAGCCATGTAATCTATGCATTCAACCTAATGTGAATCAAAACTTCAATCAAATACAAGATACAAGTACTATAAGTAGTCATCAAACAATTGGAGACCCTAGAAGTTCTTGTTAAGTCCATTTAGGACTAGGACTTCCTTATTGGATCCAAATGGACCAATAAGCTTCCAATTGGACTATCATGGGCTTAGAACCCTAATTGGGCTCTAATTGGACCCACATTCGTTTATTTCAATATTTTGGGCTAGGTATAACCTAGAATGAAATAAATCACAAGTTTTGATCCATAATTTAACCTAACCTAGCTTAATAAAGCATAAAAATCACAATTTTATTTTATAAGGCCAATAAATACCCTAAACTACCTCTAATGTTGGGCTTAGGGGCAAAAAGCCCAATTTTTCCTTCTTCCCTTCACATTCTCGGCCCAAGGCCCAAATCCAAGAGAAGTTGACTTTGGTTGCCACCTCACTATTACCCAAAGGATATCCATGCAATATCACATACCTCCATGCATGTATCACTTCAAAAGTCACTTCTTTTCTCTCTTCTCTTCTTGTTCGGCCGTGAGCAACACCACACACACCAAAAATATCTCAACTTTCTCTCTAGAACACTCAAGAACTCTCCTTCCTCCCCTCTCCAAAAATCTCGAAAATTAGGGACTTTCCAAGAGGATTTTGCAAGTAAATCATCATCTAAGGTAAGATTATGCATAGATCTATGGTTTAAATTCTTTTGTTATCAAAATCCTTTCCTAATCTATGCAAAAATCGTGATCTTGCACCCTAGAACCATCTCAAAACTCGAGATCTTCATCAAAGGGAGCCAAGGCCAAAAACACTTCATTTTTCCTTCCATTTTCCTTGCAAAACCGAATCAACACCCCAAGGTGAGCTTCATACCCCTATTTTCTGTTTTTACGAGTTTTGTGGGGGGGGAATACAAGTGAAAGTGTAGATCTATATGTGTTTGTATGCCTTGTATGATTTCCATGCTTATATGTATGCTTTTATGTGTTTTTATGTTGGATCTAGCCTCAAAACTCATCAAAACCGAGATATAACTTGTGCTACATGATTTTTACTTCAAATATATTTCTAAACACAAAGTGCTTCAAGAAAAATGGCTAAGTAGTTTAGTAATAATTTCTTTGGGTTAAAAACACAAATTTTGGGCCTAAAATGTGAAAAATGCAAAAATAAGGGCCCAAATCGTCATTTCACAGATTCTGATGGATGAAGTGTGCCAAAACAGTTTTCATAAGTAAATTTCTGGAAATATACTCATTTAGGGGACTAAAATCATAAATTTTAAGCTTAATGGGCTAAAAATGTAACTTTCGGCCCAATAAGGCCCATTATGCGAATTTTTCTGTTTTGGAGGGCCAAAACTGTAACTTTCTGTAAAACAGTGGACTATAAGTGTTCCAACCCCTTTTCAAAGGTTAAAAATGCTTTTTAAATTTAAAAAGGACCAAAGTTGCAAAAATTTTCCAAATTGGGCCAAAATTGTAAAAGTTGCGAAAAGAAGGGGTTAAAACCGCGAAAACTGCATTTTTAAGAACTTAAACTGCTTTTATGAAAAACATGTTGAAAAATATTAATTTCAATAATTTTTGGTGTTAAAATGTCAAGAAAAATAGTTTAAGGACTAAACCGGGAAGTATTTAATATAAAGGGTTAAAAATGTAAATTTTACAAATGATGAGGGGCTGAAAACAGGAATATTTCAAGGCTAGTTCAATATACACAATTTGATCGAACGATGGCACCACGACTATCAACGAAATACAATACACTACAATACCAAAAGTCGTTGTTAAACGAATTGGCTCGGTCTCGAGCCAATAAAAATCTACAACTACTAACACTACGATTCATACAAGTAACGTTTGGTTATACATACACATGCGAGTGTGCACAGACGTCTATGCACCATCTTTGGGCCCCACAAGTGTAAAATCTTGTTCGTTGAGCCTAGCTAGCCCAATGACCTGATCTTAAGGCCCGAAGACATTTTTTTACGGAGTGTTGGGTTTTACCGATCCGACACAACGTAAATGGACTTTCAATGGCTTGTATACCACCGGTCCCCAAGGGTCCTTTGGTCTTGCTAGTAAGGTCTACATTTCATGCGAGGCGGGTCTGGGACCCCTCGTACATTTTATCCCCAACCGGCTAATGGAGTTACCGGGGTCTTCGTGACCTCTTTCTCTTCGGATGTGGGACTTCACCTAGTCAGGGCGATTGGATAACGCGATTAGTACTGACGACGCCTTCGGAGTCGTTAGTATAACTATAAACTGGGCGTTTGTGTAACGCGGGTTTGTAGTAAATAATCCTGCTCGAAAACCTTCCAACGTCGCCCGGGACTGACACTATACGCTATGCAATGGTTTCAATGTAACATCACGTAATTCAAGGAACTAGGAGAACATCGGGTTTTCCTAGGGTTTTCAATACACACAAATTCGAAAAGCATACAACTTCAATGAACATTTTTTTTAAGTATAGAAACAAGCAAAGCATACCTATGGATCTTCACAAACCTTTTTTTTTTTTTTTTTTGCTTTCCTTTTCAGAAAATATCGGATTTTCTGGTGGTTTTTCAAACAATACAAACATTCGATTTCAAACACTACTTATGAACTCACCAACATTTCATATGTTGACGTTTTTTCAAAATACTTGTATTCTCAGGGAGCCAGTGAATCAAGGGAAATCATATTCAGTGACGGTTGCAGTTTATTTTTGTATGGATTGAACAAATTAAATTTTTGGAAATGTAATGTTTAAACAATGTATGATATGTAAACGCTACTGGTTGTACTATGTTGATGAATGGTAACGAATGTTGTTATGTTTCATATATATTCAATGTTATGGTATTCAATTGAGTCACGGCAAGCCCCCGGACGTTTCCGCCGTCTGGTTCGGGGGTGTGACAGGTTGGTATCAGAGCTTTGTTTATAGTGAACTAGCATGTCGAGCCATACATTGATATGCAACTATAAACCAAAAAGAGGGACTAACATAACTCTGAACAACACAAGTAAATAAAACACGCTTACTTGCATTAGGGATAAGAACCTAGCGTCGAATCAAACACAATAATGCTGGTATCTTGGTTAATTCGGGACTGTTCTTAGGGATACCAAGGAGTGAATGTAGCCTGATCAACTACATTCTCTCCAAGGTAAAACTAACACACGTCTTGATGAGATCGGGATAGCCAGGGAACCTAAAACTATACCCTTTATCACCCAAAAAGAGAATATTTGCTTAGTCTGTACAATAGTCATAGCATCCTAGGATAATGTTAGCATTTACGTACTCGCGCAGACAGCATGGCTGGCTTTCATCACCCGGGAGACCCCTACTTCCCTAATCAGGGAAACAACGGGTGGCTAGAGGAGTCCGAGGAGGAACCTGAGGAGGAACCTGAGGAAGAGCCTGAAGAGGAACCCGAGGAGAACCCCGAGGAGGAACCTGACGGGGAACCGGAGGCAGAAATCGAGGGCGAGCCTGTCGAACCTGAAGAAAACGAAGAACCTTTCGAAGAGGAGCTCGATGATAGCGACGGGGGTGATTCGGATGCGGAGTCCGAAGTCATCAACCCCCCTTACCCAATCCGGGTGCCTGCATATCGAGTGGGCCCCACTGGCCCTACACCTCCCTGGGGTATTGACCTTTGGAGATGGAGCAGACAGCAGGGACAGCGACCCCCGTACGGCATGTCACGCGAGTTCTTTGACCTGAGAGACGGAGGGCCGGCTGATCGAGCCCTTCCAGTCATGGTGAAACGGTTACGGAATACGGGCGATCTTGCCCAGGACACTGCGGATCAGGTACACCAATTGAGGACTAGGGTCGAGCGTGCGGAGCAGGAGACGCGTGACGTCCTTCGAGAGTTTCACATGAGACAGGTTCGGTGGGAGTCTCGACTCCGGGACGCGGAACGCTTGGTTGCTCGTCTTCAGGGAGCATCCACATCCTCAGCACCACCTCCGGACACAACTCATCACGGTTAGGGGTAGACTTATCATAGTAGATCATTAGGAACTATGTTATGTACTCCGGCTCTATGTTTAAGTGACTACACTACTCATGGAGCCGTTATGCTGTCGGATTAGCGTTACTTATGTATGCTCCTACGAGCAAATTTTCTTGTACTAAATGCGGATAATATTAATAAACTTTTGTGTGTTTTGCTATGATATTCTCAGTTGTTATGTGTTGAGACGTTATGATTGTATGCTTGATGATAGTAACGTTTAGGTTCGTACCATACACCTAGTTAGTAGAGTCGCCACCTCACGGAAACCACGTACACTCAACATCTTTCCGTTTCGTGACAGAAAGATGCCTCGCCCAGCTACTCGCGGAAATCCCGAACCAACACCGCCGGAAGTTGACTCCACTGCTTTCCAGGCAGCCGTCTCTGCTGCAGTCACAGCGGCTATGGCACAACTTCACCGAGGGAACAACGGAGGAGGTAACGGGCAAGGATCCGGAAGTTCGAACAACGGGACGAACCAAGGACTCACTAAAATGTGCACCTACAAGGACTTTGCGAACGCTAAACCCCGAACTTTCAACGGTACCGGAGGAGTGATCGCCCTGAAGCGATGGATCGAGAAGGTAGAGTCGGTATTCGAGATATGCGAGTGCCCCGAGCAGATGAAAGTGAAGTTCGCGGCCTGCACTTTTGTGGACCAAGCACTCACATGGTGGAATGGTCATGTGGAAGCCATGACACTCCCGGTCGCCAACTCTATTCCCTGGGCAGAAATGAAAGAGATGTTGACGGCAGAGTACTGCCCTCGAGGCGAAATACAGAAGATGGAGCAGGAACTATGGAATCTCACGGTGCAGAATGGGAACATCGATGCTTACATATCGAGATTCAGCGAACTATCTCTGTTGTGCCCGGGTATGATCACATCAGAGGGAAAGAAGATTGAACGATTCATTTGGGGACTGACATCCCCCATTCAAGGGAATGTGATAGCTGCGAACCCTGAAACTTTTGACAGTGCGAAGAGATTGGCAAAGAGGCTATACGATCATAACCACAAAAAGGGCGAGAAACCGGTAGAGACTGAGAAGAAGAAGGAGAGTGATGGTAAGAAAGGATGGAACAACAAGAGGAAGGGGCGTCAGGGTCCCGAGACCTCTAAAAAGCAGCAAACGGTGGCAGTTCACGCTGTCACTGCGCCGGTACCAGTCACATCACATGCTCCAACCTCAGCTGCTTCAAATACCTCAAAACCCTATTCTGGTACTCATCCCAAATGCAACAAGTGCGGTTTCCATCACCAAGGAGAATGTAGGGAGTTCCATTGCACCAGTTGCAACCGAAGGGGACACACTGCAAAGTTCTGCAGGACTTATCCTTCTCAGAACCAGAATCAGGGAAACAACCAGAACAACAACAACCCTCGCAATAACAACAACACCAATGCCGGTGGCAACAATGCAGGGCTTAGCCACACCTGTTTCGGGTGTGGAAGGACGGGACATTTCCGTCGAGACTGCCCTAACAACAACAACAACTCAGGAAGCAGAGGAGCAGGAAGAATGCTGACTATGGGTCAGAGTGATGCAGTTCAGGACCCCGCAGTTGTGACCAGTACGTTCCTCCTAAACCACGCTTATGCATGCATCTTATTTGATACCGGAGCGGAGCGGAGTTTCGTAAGCGAGAAGTTTAAACACTTATTAAAACAACAACCCCAAAAGCTAAATGAAACCTATACGGTGGAAATGGCCAATGGGAAGACCGAATCCACTAGGGAAATTTACACTGGATGTACCCTAACCCTTAACCAACACGTCTTACGAATAGATCTGATGCCAGTGTCAATTAGGAGTTTCGATGTGATTATCGGCATGGATTGGTTAAGCCCCCACCATGCTGAGGTTTTGTGCCACGAGAAGGCCGTTCGCCTTCGTCTCCCGAATCACGAAACCCTAGTAATTTACGGAGACAAGCCTAGCACGAATCTTCGTCTTATCTCGTGCATCAAAGCACAAAAACATCTGCGAAAGAACAACTTAGCGTTCTTGGCCCACATAGTGGACAAGACCAAAGAAGAAATTAACATCCAAGACATTCCAGTAGCGTGTGAATTCCCGGACGTGTTTCCTGAAGATCTCCCAGGAGTACCCCCAGAGAGACAGGTTGAGTTCCGAATCGACCTCGTCCCAGGAGCAACTCCCCTCGCTAAATCACCGTATCGATTGGCACCTGCTGAAATGCAGGAATTGTCCAGCCAACTCAGTGAGCTTCTGGACAAGGGATTTATCCGACCTAGCTACTCGCCGTGGGGAGCTCCGGTACTCTTTGTCAAAAAGAAGGACGGATCTTTCAGAATGTGCATCGATTACAGAGAGTTGAATAAACTCACTGTTAAAAACCGCTACCCACTCCCTCGGATCGATGATCTATTCGACCAGCTCCAAGGAGCTAGCTATTTTTCTAAAATTGATCTACGATCCGGATACCATCAACTCAAGGTCCGAGAAGAAGATATTCCTAAAACCGCTTTCCGAACCCGCTATGGACATTATGAATTCGTCGTAATGCCCTTCGGTCTAACAAATGCACCCGCCGCATTTATGGACCTAATGAACCGAATCTGTCGACCGTTCTTGGACAACTTCGTCATTGTGTTTATCGATGACATCCTCGTCTATTCTCGAAGCAAAGAGGAACATGGCCAACATCTCCGACAAGTCCTAGAGACGCTGCGATCGGAAAGGCTTTACGCCAAACTCTCTAAGTGTGAGTTTTGGCTACGGAGCGTGAATTTTCTCGGTCACGTAGTTAGCCAAGATGGAATTCATGTGGATCCCTCTAAGGTCAAAGCTGTGGAAGGATGGGCAACTCCGACTACGCCCACAGAAATTCGTCAGTTCTTAGGCCTAGCAGGCTACTATAGGAGATTCATCCAAAACTTCTCTAAAATCGCCAAGCCACTTACCTTGCTTACGCAAAAGAGTGTGCCATTCAAGTGGACAGACCGACAAGAGTTTGCGTTTCGAGCCCTGAAGCAAGCTCTTTGTAGCGCTCCTGTACTATCTCTACCCGAAGGAACGGAAGATTTTGTAGTTTACTGTGACGCGTCAAATCAAGGCTTAGGTTGCGTTCTCATGCAACGTGGAAAAGTGATAGCATATGCGTCCCGCCAACTAAAGACGCACGAAGTAAATTACACAACCCACGACCTAGAACTGGGAGCTGTGGTCTTCGCCCTAAAAATTTGGAGGCACTACCTGTACGGTACAAAGTGCACCATCTTCACAGACCACAAGAGCCTCCAGCACATCTTGAATCAGAAGGAGCTGAACATGAGACAACGAAGATGGGTGGAGTTGTTAAACGACTACGAATGCGAGATCAAGTACCATCCCGGCAAGGCCAACGTGGTAGCTGACGCATTAAGTCGGAAGGAGTACACAAATCGCCGTACGAAAATGCACTCGATAACCATTCAGTCTCATCTGACCACTCAAATTGCATCAGTCTAGGCAGAGGCTATGAAAGCGGAAAATAGAACTAGCGAGGCATTACGCGGAATGGAGAAGAACCTGGAAGTCAAAGAGAATGGGGTATACTACTTCATGAACCGTATTTGGGTTCCAAAGATCGGAGGATTCAGGGAGATCGTTATGAAGGAAGCCCACAAGACACGATACTCCATTCATCCTGGTTCGGACAAGATGTATTTGGACATTAAGCAGCACTATTGGTGGCCTAACATGAAGGCGGAAATCGCAACTTATGTTAGTAAGTGCCTTACGTGTGCCAAAGTAAAAGTGGAATACCAGAAACCTTCCGGATTGTTACAGCAACCGGCAATCCCTGAGTGGAAATGGGAGGGGATTTCTATGGACTTCGTGACCAAGCTGCCCAAGACGCCGGACGGTTTGGACACCATATGGGTAATCATCGATCGACTGACGAAATCTGCCCATTTCCTGCCCATCAAAGAGTCCTACAAGATGGAGAGGCTGACGCGTTTATACCTACGAGAGATTGTAAGACTTCATGGAGTGCCAAAATCTATCATCTCGGATAGGGACAGTAGGTTCACGTCACGCTTTTGGCAGTCGCTCCACAAGGCAATGGGAACTCATCTTGATATGAGCACAGCGTATCACCCACAAACGGACGGACAAAGCGAACGAACCATTCAGACGCTTGAAGACATGCTTCGTGCATGTGTGATGGACTTCGGAAAGTCTTGGGATACCCACCTACCGTTGATCGAGTTTTCATATAACAATAGTTATCATTCGAGCATTAAGGTGGCCCCTTTCGAAGCACTGTACGGGCGTAAATGTAGATCACCGTTATGTTGGGCTGAAGTAGGTGACACCCAACTAGCAAGAACACATACGTCAAACAGGGCATTAACGGGACCGGAAATCATTCGCAAGACCACAGAAAAGATTGTCCAGATCAAAGCTCGATTACAGGCATCGCGTGACCGGCAAAAGAGCTACGCTGATAAACGGCGAAAGCCCTTAGAATTCCAGGTCGGTGATCGAGTAATGTTGAAAGTCTCACCCTGGAAAGGGGTTATACGTTTTGGAAAACGGGGAAAGCTGAACCCGCGATACGTTGGACCTTTCGAAATCGTCGCCCGAATAGGTCCAGTAGCATACAGACTACAACTACCTGCAGAGCTAAACGGTGTACACCCCGTGTTCCATGTTTCTAATCTGAAAAAGTGCCTGTCAGACGAAACCCTAGTCATTCCTCTTGACGAAATCGAAATCAATGAGAATCTCCTGTTCGTCGAAGAACCAATCGAAATTATGGACAGGGAGGTGAAGCGTACTAAGCAGAGTCGCATCCCGATCGTGAAGGTACGGTGGAACGCAAAGCGTGGGCCAGAATTCACGTGGGAACGCGAAGATCAAATGAAGCAAAAGTACCCTCACCTATTCTAGTTTTCTCAAATCTAGCTTTCAAACAGAATTTCGGGACGAAATTCCCTCTAACGGGGGGATGATGTCACAACTGTAAATTTTGAGCCATGTAATCTATGCATTCAACCTAATGTGAATCAAAACTTCAATCAAATACAAGATACAAGTACTATAAGTAGTCATCAAACAATTGGAGACCCTAGAAGTTCTTGTTAAGTCCATTTAGGACTAGGACTTCCTTATTGGATCCAAATGGACCAATAAGCTTCCAATTGGACTATCATGGGCTTAGAACCCTAATTGGGCTCTAATTGGACCCACATTCGTTTATTTCAATATTTTGGGCTAGGTAGAACCTAGAATGAAATAAATCACAAGTTTTGATCCATAATTTAACCTAACCTAGCTTAATAAAGCATAAAAATCACAATTTTATTTTATAAGGCCAATAAATACCCTAAACTACCTCTAATGTTGGGCTTAGGGGCAAAAAGCCCAATTTTTCCTTCTTCCCTTCACATTCTCGGCCCAAGGCCCAAATCCAAGAGAAGTTGACTTTGGTTGCCACCTCACTATTACCCAAAGGATATCCATGCAATATCACATACCTCCATGCATGTATCACTTCAAAAGTCACTTCTTTTCTCTCTTCTCTTCTTGTTCGGCCGTGAGCAACACCACACACACCAAAAATATCTCAACTTTCTCTCTAGAACACTCAAGAACTCTCCTTCCTCCCCTCTCCAAAAATCTCGAAAATTAGGGACTTTCCAAGAGGATTTTGCAAGTAAATCATCATCTAAGGTAAGATTATGCATAGATCTATGGTTTAAATTCTTTTGTTATCAAAATCCTTTCCTAATCTATGCAAAAATCGTGATCTTGCACCCTAGAACCATCTCAAAACTCGAGATCTTCATCAAAGGGAGCCAAGGCCAAAAACACTTCATTTTTCCTTCCATTTTCCTTGCAAAACCGAATCAACACCCCAAGGTGAGCTTCATACCCCTATTTTCTGTTTTTACGAGTTTTGTGGGGGGGGAATACAAGTGAAAGTGTAGATCTATATGTGTTTGTATGCCTTGTATGATTTCCATGCTTATATGTATGCTTTTATGTGTTTTTATGTTGGATCTAGCCTCAAAACTCATCAAAACCGAGATATAACTTGTGCTACATGATTTTTACTTCAAATATATTTCTAAACACAAAGTGCTTCAAGAAAAATGGCTAAGTAGTTTAGTAATAATTTCTTTGGGTTAAAAACACAAATTTTGGGCCTAAAATGTGAAAAATGCAAAAATAAGGGCCCAAATCGTCATTTCACAGATTCTGATGGATGAAGTATGCCAAAACAGTTTTCATAAGTAAATTTCTGGAAATATACTCATTTAGGGGACTAAAATCATAAATTTTAAGCTTAATGGGCTAAAAATGTAACTTTCGGCCCAATAAGGCCCATTATGCGAATTTTTCTGTTTTGGAGGGCCAAAACTGTAACTTTCTGTAAAACAGTGGACTATAAGTGTTCCAACCCCTTTTCAAAGGTTAAAAATGCTTTTTAAATTTAAAAAGGACCAAAGTTGCAAAAATTTTCCAAATTGGGCCAAAATTGTAAAAGTTGTGAAAAGAAGGGGTTAAAACCGCGAAAACTGCATTTTTAAGAACTTAAACTGCTTTTATGAAAAACATGTTGAAAAATATTAATTTCAATAATTTTTGGTGTTAAAATGTCAAGAAAAATAGTTTAAGGACTAAACCGGGAAGTATTTAATATAAAGGGTTAAAAATGTAAATTTTACAAATGATGAGGGGCTGAAAACAGGAATATTTCAAGGCTAGTTCAATATACACAATTTGATCGAACGATGGCACCACGACTATCAACGAAATACAATACACTACAATACCAAAAGTCGTTGTTAAACGAATTGGCTCGGTCTCGAGCCAATAAAAATCTACAACTACTAACACTACGATTCATACAAGTAACGTTTGGTTATACATACACATGCGAGTGTGCACAGACGTCTATGCACCATCTTTGGACCCCACAAGTGTAAAATCTTGTTCGTTGAGCCTAGCTAGCCCAATGACCTGATCTTAAGGCCCGAAGACATTTTTTTACGGAGTGTTGGGTTTTACCGATCCGACACAACGTAAATGGACTTTCAATGGCTTGTATACCACCGGTCCCCAAGGGTCCTTTGGTCTTGCTAGTAAGGTCTACATTTCATGCGAGGCGGGTCTGGGACCCCTCGTACATTTTATCCCCAACCGGCTAATGGAGTTACCGGGGTCTTCGTGACCTCTTTCTCTTCGGATGTGGGACTTCACCTAGTCAGGGCGATTGGATAACGCGATTAGTACTGACGACGCCTTCGGAGTCGTTAGTATAACTATAAACTGGGCGTTTGTGTAACGCGGGTTTGTAGTAAATAATCCTGCTCGAAAACCTTCCAACGTCGCCCGGGACTGACACTATACGCTATGCAATGGTTTCAATGTAACATCACGTAATTCAAGGAACTAGGAGAACATCGGGTTTTCCTAGGGTTTTCAATACACACAAATTTGAAAAGCATACAACTTCAATGAACATTTTTTTTAAGTATAGAAACAAGCAAAGCATACCTATGGATCTTCACAAACCTTTTTTTTTTTTTTTTTTTGCTTTCCTTTTCAGAAAATATCGGATTTTCTGGTGGTTTTTCAAACAATACAAACATTCGATTTCAAACACTACTTATGAACTCACCAACATTTCATATGTTGACGTTTTTTCAAAATACTTGTATTCTCAGGGAGCCAGTGAATCAAGGGAAATCATATTCAGTGACGGTTGCAGTTTATTTTTGTATGGATTGAACAAATTAAATTTTTGGAAATGTAATGTTTAAACAATGTATGATATGTAAACGCTACTGGTTGTACTATGTTGATGAATGGTAACGAATGTTGTTATGTTTCATATATATTCAATGTTATGGTATTCAATTGAGTCACGGCAAGCCCCCGGACGTTTCCGCCGTCTGGTTCGGGGGTGTGACACCCATCAACTCGACGAGTTCCATAAATCAGAGAACTCTAAACTCACGATTCGAATCGTTGGGTTCTTTCTTAACTTGTCGAGTTCCTCCTATCCACAGTATCGGGACTTTCCCATTCTACTCGTCAAGTCATCCTTGAACTCGTCAAGTTTTTTCCTTTACAGAATTGGGACATTTCGTCCCAACTCATTGAGTTCCTCTATACACTCAACAAGTGCTTCAGTCTGTTAAGTTATCTACATAGATTAAGCTCCTATCCTTTAGATCTAGGCTCCATACTTTCTCTATATATACTGAAAATGTCCTTTTAACGGTAAAGTTTCCAACTTTACCCATTACTAGCCTCTCTTAATGGGTTTAGCTCAAACCATAATTCTTTAAGATCTGGATCTTGATCAATAAGCCATATATATTTCAAACTAAGGTATACAAACTGAGATCTAGACCCTAGACACTATTTGAACAAGTAAAGTCTTTGGCTTTCTCTCCATGCGTTGCCTTTTGGGGATCAAAAGGCCAAAATGGCATCCTAGAGCTTGCATGGGGCTTCAATGGCCTTAAATTTTGCACCTTTATCCCATAAAATCCCTTCAAGGTCCTAGATCTGGAAGTATAACCACTTGGGACGTCCATTTCCCAAAAGCTAATATTCTTGGGTCAAAAACCCCATAAAAGTGAAATGAAGAGATCTAAGAAATCATTAAGCAAGTTTGAGACTTGCTTACCAGAAAGTGCTACAAAGGGAATGAAGTTTCTGGATCTACTCTCTTCCTCTAAATCCCTCAAGCTTCCTTCTTCTTCCATAAGCTTCAAATAAGCAAGTTTTCTTTCAAAAATGGCTCACAAGCTCACACAAGGCTTTAGTGTTTTATGGCTAGGGTTTTGGGACTTGGAGGTTGTAAATGAGGCCAGCCTTTAGAGGTTAAGGTGTTTAAATTGTGTGCAAATCCCTGAAAATTAGGGTTCACTCTGCCAGTCCAGCTCGTCGAGTTGAGGCTCTGAACTCGTCGAGTAGACTTTACATTCCATGTCCAAATTCCTTTCCTACTCAACGAGTTTGGGGCCTCCAACTCATTGAGTATCCATACAAAAGTGAATAAATTCTGATTTAAATATATACCAGGAACCGGATGTTATATATACTTAATTTATTAGATTTAATATGTTGTTGTATGTAAACCGTTATCGGTTTGTAGCTACAACTTTTGAACAGTTTTGATAAAATATTTAAATTGTAATTTAAATATAAAATTACATGGTCAACTTAAATATAAATTTGAGTTCCACTTAAAAAACCCAAAGATTATTTTTTGAATACTTCATAGTGATAAATTGTAGTGCTAAATGCAAAAACTAAATTATCATCTCAATTTAACTAAAATATTTCCTAAAAATATTTTTATAATCATTAAAAGTTTCCAAATAAGTAGTTTAAAATAAGTTACAATAGCAATAGTTAAAAATAACTTTATATAAATGATTATATTTTTAGCTTTAAAAATGAAAACTAATGTTTAATGTTTTAAATAATTACAATGATATTAATTAAAATGTTAAGTAAAATGAATTTCAAAAAATTAATTAACAATAATAACAACTATAAATAACATTAAACCATATATTATTTTTATTTTCATTCATGAGTAACCCACAGGTAGAGGTCATTCAAACGATTGAGATTATGCAGTTTTAATAAGTGTATATATTATCATATAATTCAAAATAATCAATATATTATATCAACTTGATATACGAATTATTATATCAAATTTAACAACAATGCTATTGTTATATTTAGGAAAATAAATATTTATGAAGATTTCAACTATATAGGTGTTTCTACGCAATGCACGGCCATTCGTCTAATTTATTATAATAAAAGCCAAAATATTTGACCCTTATGTTATGAAACTCCAATGACCCTTCAATTGCCTTTTAATAATGATTGTTATCATAAGTCATAAAAATATTATGATAAATTTTGATATCGTGACATAATTTATAGTAGTTTATTACAACTTTTCAACTTATCATCTAATTACATATCAGAAGGCTTTTTATAAGTATATTACATATTACTTTAATACTAAAACTCTGTAACTTTCAATTAATTAACTATTATAACTCAAGAGTTTTTGTAACTTATTATATATTAATTTGTTTATTTAGAGTATATATACTTCACGGATTAAAATTAGATTGTTAGGATTTCAAGAAAAAGATTGAGGAAAAAGAACTTAGAAGATACGTAGTTCTATTTCAAGAGATAGAACATGATCAATAATATGGTTGCTTAACAAGATTTTCATCAAATAGATTATTAGTATTATTAAGTATTTGGTTCTATTACTTTCATCATATTAAACTTCTTTTGTTTTTTATATATGGTTTTCTATTATTGGAGCTTATGCTTTTGCTTATCATTTTAATATTGTTTCTTAATTCTCTAATTTCTAACTAAAACTTATCTTTTGTTGTTGTTTCTTTTATTAAAGCTTATTCTTTTTTTTTTTCATTTTAATATATATCGTTTCTCTATTTTTTAATTTCCACTTGGAACTTATTCTTGGATAAGATGTCTAAGCCCATAACTATATATGTTATGTACTTGACCCGGTTGTAGCATGGTACTTTTGGGTACCTTCACCAAAGCAACTTGATTGGATGAATAATGGAGAAAGAAGATAAATGTGGTTTATTAATATATTATGTGAATAATATATTAAAAGAGAAATCATATTGTTTAATTAATATTGGTCAAGAATTAATTTAGAATTAATTTTGTGATCAAAAGAGATTAATTAAACTAAGGGGACTACAATTTTAATTATGTGATAATTACAATAATAGGCTGATAAGCTCTTGGGTAAGAGGTGGAAAATTTTATACGGAAGCCCATATAAAAATCATCCAAGGGCTTGGTTCTGGAAGGATCTAATGGGCTTCTTGGAGCCTAAGCAACCTAATTAGGTTTTTTACTAAAACCCTAATTATGTTGTTATATAAAGACCCCTTGGGGCACCTAAATTCGGCTACTTGAACTCTAGAGGATCATATAGCTAAAATTAGTGTCTTTCCCCCCTCCCTCTAACATTCTCCAATGGCTTGTGGTGTCTATGATCGATTAGAGGTATTACATTTGTGATACTAGGCTCTCAAGGCAAGGATCTTCAAGCTTCAATTGATAGGTAACATTTTACTTGTTTTAGCTATGTTAATTCGATTACTATATGATAGATTTAGGATTTGTACGCTTTGGATGATTTTCATGTACAGTTAGAGAAACCTAGATCCAAAGCATTAGGGTTTGCATGTGCACTATAGGATTGATGTAATGCTCAAAACCCATCAGTGGTATCAGAGCCTAGGCTCTTGTCCCTGAATGATGAACTCGACGAGTCAAATGAACTCAACGAGTCCAGTCTGTGACTCGGTGAGTCGGGGAGTTAGGTGGCAGATTTTTAGGAATTTGACCTATTTTGGATTCGGATAATCGCTAAAACCTTTTTGACTAATAAAATCTGATTTTTATTATATTGTTATGATTATCCTAATCCAAATAGAAGATAATTGTCATAAATAAGATAATTACAAGTTTATATGATAATATTAATTATTTGTAATTTTGATTTGAATTATCTTGTCAAGAAAATAGATTAGGTCAAATTATGTGATAAATATTAATAATATGATTAGTTAATTATTTTTAAATTTGATCTAATGGTTTTGAAAAGTTTCAAAGTTTGCCCTTAAGTTTTGGAATTTAAATTTTTGATTAAAAGTTTTAAATTCTAAAACCCTAGTATTTGAATAGTTAAAAATTTACCCTTTTGGTTTTATTAAATTAACTAAGTGTTTAATTAAAAAAGATAATTAATAAATCGATAATTATATGGTTTAAGTTTAATCAAATTAAAAGTCTAATTTGTTAATAGATTAAACCACTTAGTATTTTAAAAAAATTAAATACACCCTTATACTATAAAAATTAAAAGCCTGATTTATTATATATGTATAAGTAAAACGTCAGTGTTACCATTAGTAGGCCTCATTCACAATGCTTATCTATAAGGGGTGTTTAAGGAAGCGGCCTGTAAAATGATCGTCATTGGGTATCCACTCTAACCCACCGCACTCTTGACTAGTGGAGGGTCATTTGCTGAACCATTAGGATAGGACACAACCTTCCATTATAAGTATAATGAAATACAAAGTAACTAAATGCTTTTATAAATTCTCAAATCTTAGTTACTATAGGAAAAATGTGAATTTGATGCTAATCCATGAAATTGCACATTAGGATAGGACACAACCTTCCATTATAAGTATAATGAAATACAAAGTAACTAAATGCTTTTATAAATTCTCAAATCTTAGTTACTATAGGAAAAATGTGAATTTGATGCTAATCCATGAAATTGCACATTGCACCTTGTTGGTTATTAGTGAAGCGTGTGTGGTTAATCGACACACTAATATGGGACCAATGAAGGATGGTGATGGGTAGCTCGTAGATTATCGTAGATCAATAGAGCGTGTGGTTAACCAGCACACTGATTAGGCGATAAACTTCTTTGAGAGTACCAAACTAATTTGCATGGTTATTCACACCTTATTTGTGATCATCGGCATCCCAGTCACAAACATGAAGGGCATAATCGAGATTAAACATGCTATTGAAAAGCTCAATTAATCTCAAAAAATCTAGGAATTTCAAAACATTTAAAACCTAATTTTCTTTTTGTTTTTCATGGTGGAAAATGGTAAATCGTCATTTACCTACCTTCAAATATGCTGCAATTGGATTACGGTATCCCTCTATCAAATTGTAGAATATTGTGTTGGGTCCTACCCTTAATATTTCATTGGGGTGTTATATTAAGGATTGAATCAACTAACTTGAATTTCTCCCTTTTTGTAGATGACAAATTCTAACAACTATGGTTTTCTCGAATCTTTTGGAAAAAGCCTTCCATATGAAGATGGTGTTCCACTATTATTATGGAAATGGAAATCATGCTTCACTTCCTCCACCTCCTCCAATAGTTCTCCCTGACCCACGTGTTCGAAGAATTGAAAAGTTCAAGGTGATTCAAGCGCTATTGGCAAGAAAACACGCAGATGGAAAGTCTGTGTGTGCACACATCTTAGAGATGAAGGCAGACATTGATAGACTGGGAATGTTAGGTGTCGATGTCTTAAGGAAGCTGGCAATTGACTTGGTTCTACAATCACTTCCTGAATCATATTGTGAGTTCATTAAAACAAAAATGCAAAAATGGTCCATGTGGTTTGTCATTGTTGTGAATATGGTCCAAACCTTTTAAAAATTGGATTTCTAGTCCTTATTGAGAGGTTTGTTTGTGGAACAAGTCCCTAGAGTTAACTTTCGTTTGTTTTTGGTTGTTAAAGCCCTCACGTGCATTGCACACGAGGGCATAAATGTCTTTTTACTTAAGGTACCATTTTTATAATTCCTGAACTAATATATAGAGACTTCCGGAACGTTCTTCCCCAACGTTCAAGTTGTTCCCCAAACGTTGTTCTGCAACTTTTAAGTTGTTCTTCCTTCTCACATCTCTCCGTATTAACGGTCGTCTTGTCAATTAATCACACGATGGTTCTCTGTTTTTATGGTAAGTTTGTTGTTGTTAAATGCTCATGGACACCGAAGAACCTAGGCAGACGTTTATATGCTTGCCCTCAAAAGGTAAAGAAATTCGTTTGCACCCATTTTGATTTGTAATCAAATAACATTTGTTATTTTCCCCTTTTTGAAGGATTCTGCTTGTCCCTTCATCAGATGGGTTGATCCCCCCATGTGTGAAAGGTCTAAAGTCATTATTCCTGGACTATTGAAAAATATGAACCGAATGCAAGCTTGGTGCACATCTCTAAAGATTCTGTTGTTGGCTAGTTGGGTGTTTTTTGTGATTTAATTTGTTCATAAGGTCTGTTGAGGTTATGGGGTGGGGTTTTTTTGTTAAAGATCAATAAAAGTGTGGTTTTTGGGTGGATTAATGGTTTTTGGTCCTTTGACCTAGGTTCTTTGTAGTTGTTTGTAAGGTCAAATTAAGCTTTTTATGTGGTAACTGACTTCCTGATATAAATATGAATTTTATGGAACTACTTATGTTGTTTGTAAGGTTCTTTGTAGTGCAATTACATTATCCTAAAATATGCAACCATATATATGTTCTAATACTTATCATACTAATGAAAACCAAAATAACCATAAATCATAAGTTTTTTAACATCAAAACACTTCCAAAAGTAGCAAATAACATCCGCCAAAACAAACACAACCTTGATCTTCAACTTCAACCTAACTTCCACCTCCTTGACATTTGCATGTCCTTGAGTTGTGACCTTTGTTTTTGCATTTTGCACATGTTACACTGACATATTTCCTTGTTAATTTTTGAGCTCCATCAGGACCAACTTTACAGCCTTCTTCCTCTTCTTTGTAAGCCTACCTGGTTGCTTATGATGTATTGGACGGATAAGTGTAGTGGGACACAAACGCTTAGGCCACATTATTCTTCCTTTTATGGGCTCTACCTTATAGGAATATGTATTCTTCCATGTATCCAACCAGTATAACTTATTGACCCACCTATAAATGTCACCAACATCCTCTGAGTTCTTGGTCATTTCATAGAGGGTTGCAATGGCATGTTTACAGGGGATGCCTATTAGCTCCCACTTCCTGTAAGTACATGTGGTGTTCCTAACATCTACAACATGTTGATCTTGACATGCCCCACTGACTTGGTATTTCTCACCCCCATTCCACCTAGCAATGTAATTTGATGCATGAGACTTATTTACATCCAATATGGTTGTTGCAGTGGGTGTTAAAGGCCCTTTTGCCTTGTCTATCACCTTCATAACATTACAGATTCTCTTCATCCAGTATTCTCTAATATACTCCAAACAACCTATGATAGGCTTATCTCTTCCCTCTATTATATTGATGTTAAATACCTCACAAAGGTTGTTTAACAGTATATCAGAGATTGCTCTTCCTATTAAAAAAATTAACATATTGTTTTAAGTACAAGTGCACATTTAACATATAGTAATTTATGGTAAGTTATGTAAAATGGCTTCGTGCCCAGTGTTTTGGAGGAATCTTTCTAAGCCATTCACATGCCTCCTTGTCGTAGTTGTAAAATTCTCACATGCAATGTTCAAATTCAGGTACAGTGATTGCAGTTGCACATCTTTATAAATGATCCTTGTACTCTTTCAATTTCCATTTCACTCTAATGTTTTGATGCATGTGCCTGAGACAATACCTGTGCTCAGCACATGGGAATAGTTGGGCTATTGCTGGTATTAAACCCTAAAATGTCACACCCCAAAACCAAGAATGGCGGAAACGTTCTAGGGCGGAGGACGTCATGTAAAGTATCACAACACAGTAAATGTAAATAAGCAAACAACATCATCCATTGCATTAAATATAAAATTTTAATACAAGCGTGTTCCGTACAGTTTTAGACACCAAAAATATAATGTAAATCAAAATAGTATGATGAGTCTTGAATGCGCTCCATCTTCTCAAAAGCTAGCATCGGTACCTGTCTACTGATGACCTGAGAATACAAGTTATTTTGAAAGAGTTTATCAGCATTAAGCTGGTGAATTCATAAGTATTTTAGTGTCGAGGTTTATTATCAAAACGTTTGAACCTGTCGCAAGTATGAGTTGTAAATGTATGTAAGTGTTTGTAAAAGTTTGAATCTCTCAGAAAAACCTATATTTTCTGTTAAAGTAGCCCTCTACCAAGGCTTAACCGTTTTGTATGCTCGTTTGATGTAAAAGTGTGTAATTTCCCAGGTGTAACTATCATTTAACAAAATATAGTTTGTACATTAAAGTTTAAGTGAGGTTATCACCAAAATGTAATGGGTAAATTATTGTAGTACGGTAGTTTTGTTTTATATGAACTACTGTTGTACTAACTACCTTAAACCGGGTTTATATTAAGGTATCGTGTGATAAATTGCACCATACTATCGACTGGTAACATCGACAACGTATAGTCGAAAAATAAGGTATGATGTTTGGCACCCGCAGACCTATCGGTCCCACTGTAGCTAGCAGCAAGGTGTAGGATAGTCAATCCAGTATAGATCTATACGCAAACTCACGCTCTCCCTCCAAGAGACTCTGGCTACAACTCGGGTCATGTCAATTAAGACATGCTTCCATACAGTGGATCACAATTGTTAACGTATTCGTGTATATGCAATATAATGTTACTTGTTCTAGTATCGTTTTATATGTTCTCTTAGTAATAAGTATTGACTCCTGAATGAACTGACTCGTTGATCTAGAAATTGTAGTAGTATGATCCCGTGTTACCCCGATGGTAACTTACTAATGATGTGCTGATAAGTATGAATATGGAAGTACTTTTATGTCTATACATGTATATATGATATATAACTAATATTGAAATGACCCTCGGATGGTCACCCGAAATTCCACCAGACCACATCCAAATCGAGGAAAAGGAAATAGGATAGGTGGCTTTCCTAAGCCCTTTAAACGTTATTTATACAACTATACATATATGGGCATGCAAATTTATAGGTAGTAAAACAAGGTTTACAATAAAGCATTTGATAAGTAAAAGAGTTTGTAAAACATTTTGAAGTAAAACAGTTTGAACAGTGATAAAATCATTGGTTTCCTAGTTATTAATCACATGTGATTAATGCAATCACATGTGATCGAAGCAATAACTATAAGTGTTTAACTTGTATTCCCCCCCCCCCCCCCCCCCCATAAAGTATTTAAAACATTTAAAAGCATTTCAAAGGTTGAATAAAAGGGTATGAACTCACTTGGAAGTTTGAAGATAGCGAGATCGAAAACCGGGCAGAGTTTCGTCTCGGGAAACGGATTTTTCTCGGGATTCTCGGGAATCTCGGGAGTAAAATCGACCCTCGGGACTTGAGCAAAAATGACCAGGGCTTCAGGGTAGTGTGAGCACGGAAAACGAGGTAAAACGCAAGGAAAAGGAGAGTGAATGAGCAATTTTTCCGGAACCCCTCGCACCCCTTTTATAGGGGGCTGGAAGGCCCTCGTACGCGGGGCGTACTCCCGTACGCGGCGCGTACGGGACGTCACTGCTTACGTATTTCGGATGGAGCGGGTCAGATGGGACGGCGGGTCGGGTAGCTTCGCATAGGGCGACGTGGACGATCCGAGGTCGTGCCCTCGAGTATGCGGGGCGTACGAGGGTACGCGGCGCGTACCTCGGCCCTAGGCTGACTCCTCTTCGGATAATACCGAATTTTGAATAAAAATTATATATAAATTATTTATCAAACTTCAAAAATTCATATCTCCTTCATACGAACTCCGTTTTCGACGTTCTTTATATCCCCGCGAAGGTGAGACTACGATCTACAACATTCGTTTAGATTCCGTTGGCAAATTCCGAAATTATTTTTATTATTTATTTATTAAAATGACGGATTAAGGAATCTCTTTAAAAATTCATAACTTCATTATCTGACGTCGGTTTTTGCCAAACTTTTTACCGTTGAAATACCATTTTCGAGACCTTCGATTCTCGTTTAGGTCATTCCGGCCAAATGTCGCTCGATCTCCGTTTCGAGTTTTTAGCTGTCTGTTGCTAAGCTGAACTTGGAAAAATCATAACTTCAATATACGAAGTCGGATTTGGGCATTCTTTTTACGTACGAACATGGTTTAATGAGATTTAAACATAGAAGAATTTAAATAGAAACTTTTTGGACATTTTATTATCAAAGTTAATTTTATTAACTCAAAAATGTTTACAATACTTGACCTATTAGGCCATTACAAAGAGTTGAAATATCGGGTTGTCACATAAAACATTAACAAAAATTAAGTATTTAGTTTATATAATAATATGTAATTAATAATACAAGTTAGAAGGAGATACCTTTTGTCGATCTGTGATAAAAGTAAAGTTTGAGTTTGAACCAAGATCCAAGTCTTCTCCTAAACACTACAAGAACCATATCCAACTACTTTTGTTCATTGTCTCAACAATGGCATAAGAAAGGGGGGTAAATACCATTGTTAGAGTCCAACCCAACTGTTGTTAGAGCCTGCTCAGGAAATGGTCCTTTCATATGCGCACCATTGAAACCCAAAAGATACCTGAGGCCAGCCTTAAAACCTTTTTTTCAGGGGACCTAAGCAAACGTAGATTCTTTCAAACCTCCTCGTTGGGTTTGATGGGTTTTGTTCACTGTAAACATCAATATTGACAGTTGTGTCAACATTGGTTGCTTGCAATTCAAGGATATAGTCCCTCAAGATCTCATCTTGTTTCGTATAGTCACCCTCCACGATCTTAGTTGCAATAGCCTTGTCCCTGAATACTTCTTCAATAGAAACACCAACCTCGAAGTCCTTTTGAAGTTTTTCCTGCAATGCTCGAAGAGGAATCCCTAGATTCGTGTCGATTTGGTCCATGATTCGCTTGGATATAAAAGTAGAAGTGCAAGCTCTAATCTTCCTACTTTGAAGGCAAGTATGGTTGTCATTTAATGTCCTTACAAACTAGGGAGATTCTGTGTTTGACCTAGAAGCATGAAGGAACCAAATACATATTACTTTTTCTGAATTTACCTCTTTGCCCTTTCTTTTATTTTTGGTATTAAGGCCTACCACCCCACTTGCATCCATGATAGGGACTACGCCTCTACACAATGCCTGAAGTCTAAGCTTGTCATTCTTTTTATAATATAAATTCCTCCTAGTTTCTAATGCGTGCATGTCAATTTTTTCTTTCAAAATTTTCTTTGATTTAAACTTTTTCCCACCATAAAAACTGGCCTTATGGACATTGCCAAGACCGTATCTTTTCTCCTCAGCTAAAGTCTTAAGAATACATTTTCTTTTCCTTTCATCTTCTGACTCTTCATCTAAAGAATTCCATCTATCATTGTCAATGACTTCTATGTCCTCATGTTCATCATTTGTCCCAACCCCATTATGAAACCCATCCATTTGAACACAACCATCATCCTTATCAAGATTGAGGTTAAAGTCAGTCATATCCACCTCCACTTCTAATACATAGTTTTCATCATCAACAAGTTCATCATATTGTTCTTCTGATTGTTTCCCAAGATCATCACTATCAGCAGACTTTTTATGTTTAAACTGATGGTCTTCAACATTCTCATCATCCATGTTAGCATTCTCACCAGCTTGATCTTGTACCACATCATCTAATTTAGGATTTTCACCACCTTGATCTTGTACAACATCATCCAATTTAGCATGATCACCACCTTGATCTTCTACTACATCATCCAATTCAACTAAACGAAGCTTCTTGGCATAAGAACTTTGATCAACTATTGAGTTCACCCTTCCATTTCTTCTATACTCTAGTGAAACTTGTGTAGGGACTCTGTCAAAGAGTATCCAGGACATATACCCTGCCAACTGTGTTTGATCATTAGCTTCATCTATTATTGGGGTTTTATCCTTTGCTTGTACTTGAGGTACATTTCCTTCTTTTGGAAGATCAACATCACAGAGCTCCTTAATAATAAATTTTTGTTTTCCTTTTGGAAACATAAAATAGGTCAGCAAATTAGTTTTTCCATGTCATGTATACACTACAATGACCTTGTTATCTCCAATATATTTAGCCAAATTCAAGACATCATTAGCATTCCCTAAAGCTCTAAGATCAAAATCCAAGTCTTCATAAGGAATCCTAAAATGGTAATATATTACTGGGGGTACAAAGTAACCTAGCTCTAGCATCATTCCATCTAGTTCATGAACTGAGAACTCATCAATGTCTACTAAATCAATATATCGCACTTCACCTTTAACATATTTCATGTTTGGAAGCTTGGTAAAATTTCCACCATGGTGTAGCTTTATGGTGAACATTGTTGGTACACGCTCTACAAGATACAAAAAAAACATTAAGTAAGAAATTGTTTGTATTTTTGGCCCTGATTTTATCAGACTATCAAGAAACCCAACAAAATTTTGTAAACAGAGGATAAGTGAAACTAACCATATTCATTTGTGATGTCATACCTCTCACCTTTTGGCCTAATCACCCACATTACGAACACCATTTACAGTTGAAAAGCAAAAACAAGTAAACACCTTGGACCAAATCTTGATTAGGGTTTTTGCATTCAAAATGAATGAAGAAGAAGATGGAAGTGTAAGAGATAACTAAATATTTTGTGATTTTATGTGTAATATGGCGCTAAGACGATAACAAGTGGGTTTATTTTAGGAATTGTAAAAAGGGTCCCTCAAGTAAAAAGACATTTATACCCTCGTGTGCAATGCATGTGAGGGGTTTAACATCCACAAACAAACGGAAGTTAACCCCAAGGACTTGTTCCGCAAACAAACCTCTCAATAAGGACCAAAAATCCAATTTTTAAAAGGTTTAGACCATATCCACAAAAAATGTCAAACCACAGGGACCATTTATCGTTCATTAAAGATTACTATATGATGGACCACGACGTGACCCTCATTGATCTTACCTATTTGCTTATTGCTGCTGAATCAACAATGATTTGGCGTACTGGTAAAGAAACTTTGACTGGTAGATCAACCTCCCAAACTTCCATGGATATTGACAATGGCAACATTGGAAGTCCAGAAAAGTCTTCTCTTCCCAATGGAAAGGGATCGACCAAGGTCAAACCGTTTGAGCGGATGGTTAAGAGAAAGGCTGAATCTGAAGTTGTCCCATATGTTGTTCCAAAAGAGTATGTTTGTTTCTACTGCCAAGAGAAGGGGCATTGGATGCGAAGCTGCCATATATACCTAAAAGATCGCAAGGACGGGAGAGTCAAGATATATGACTCTACTTCAGGTAAATTCATTATGTAACTCTATTAAGTTCCTATTTGTAATTTTTTAATACATGATGTGATATGATTACATTTTGATGTTTTGTAGGACCGAAGAAAAGAGAGGAAGCTTAATGGAAGAAGTAGGTTGAGTCTAATTGCGAAGAGTTGGATTTTGATCGCATGGTTCGATGATCGGATTTTTGAGCTACTGCATAAGAGTTATGATAGATTGCTTAGGAATATTAGTTACATAGTTTTCATTTGTAATTGCATTGCAAGGACAAGTTTTTCCTCGTTTTATAGAGAAAATAATTTTTTGTCTTTAATATATATATATATATATATCCTTGCAACGACTTTTGTGAAAATTGATGTTTTCATGTTTCTATTGTTATCAATATTGAAAATGGATGTGATTCTTAGTTATGTTATTTGTGGTAGTGTCAGAAATTCACCAAATAAGGAAAGATTCTCATCGCCCAAGTTTTAATTGGACAGATGCTTGGAATCGTGCAACTTGTATTGTATGATGAATGAGAACCTTCGTATTTGGGAAATTAAGGCTAATTCCTTGTTCACATAAGTATGTGAGTCTAGTGAAGGACTAGAGGATCTAGTACGCATTGTTGTGCACTAGGTCAAGTCTACCACAAAGAACAATAAGAATATTCATCATGATTTGCTAAAAGTTTAGTAAATATGGTTATGCTTACAAGATTAAGTGTAATTCCGTATTGTTGAAAATGTTTCAATGTAAAGCAAAACGAATAGGAAGAATCAATTAGGTAGAAAGATAAAAGTTTCTCCAATCTAAAAAAAAGGGAGAGTACTTAAGTATTATGTTTTATGATTAACTTAGTGATTATGAAACCATGTCACAATTGATCCTCTAAGAACACCTGAGTACACTAGTATGGCTAAGAATAGGAATCTGGAATTATTGAAATGGTTAAATCAAAAGTGAATCATTCTTCGTTTCAAAATCGAGTCTTAGAGTTAAACTCCATGATTGTGACTTGAGTGATAAGTCTTATGAAGATTTATAACACACTCATCAAATGTTGAGTAGAAAATATCTTCTTATTCCCATACATTTGAAATTGGTAAATTGTGATGTCTTGGATAAGTCAAAGACCAACTAAGACCAATTGTGTGAAGTGTTTGTCTTGATAAGAACCCGCACTAACTATTGAATATTTGTTTGTCAATGAATGTTTCTTGACAAGAGAATCTTATATGTCAAGAGGCAGTGGGAGTCTTAAAGATCTTGAAAAAATTTCAAGAACTGATCAAGAGTAAACCTATTGTTAAACACTAGCACACGACTTGAGATTTGTAACCTATCGTGTTGACACATTCTTGTTTCTGTGCCATTCCAGTTGAGTTGACTATGTATGTGAGTTCTATGACTTCTCATTTGAATGCATAAAGGAAAAAGCACATTAATAACTGAAAATCCGTTGATCTGTATGCATGAGCTACTTAACTACTTGGATGACATGGTAGGCCCTTGTGCTACCAGATGGCAAGAAATAGAGATTGAACTAGTTTGGTCCATATGATTTTGGATTTGTTACAAACACTGTCTTGTGATAATGGTTATGAAAAATTCACATGGGTAGGAACCGTACACCATAAAATCTAAATGGTAAGGTTTCTCTCCGCTTCATGAAAATGATTGTGAGGAAACGCTTTCACTAAGAAGAATTTAAGTAAATAGCAATTGTGTAAATTGCATTTCTCGATTATGATTACGACATCCCTCTTCATAGTTAGAATTATGAGATTTGGCAATTAGTTTGAACATTGGGACTTATTGATATAAGTTTTGAAATAGTTTAGACACGCATATGAGCTTTCTAATAAAAGATGTATGAGCTTAGATAAAGTCTTATCGAAGCATCATGTATCAAAATTATGAACTTTGGTAAGAAAGTTAATAAGTATTGATTTCTAGAAGTCCAACTAATTTATGAGTACATGTCAAAGCTAGTAGGAGCATAATTGTTATGCTGGTAAGGATATAATTATCATGTAAGTGAGAGCATGATTATTATGTAAAACATTACGAGTTAGCAATATTAATTATAGAAAACAAAAGTTTCAATTCACAAACTTGTAGAGGTTGAAAAGTTGTTTTTCTATATTTAAGGGAGAGGAACTTATACTTCATTTCAAATCTAAAAGCTTAGATCTAGAAATTTTAATCAAATTTAGTCAAATGACATATATGAATTTTATGTTGAAAAGGTTCAACATAATTAAATTTTATATATAGAAATATTATAGGAGGAGACCGGTAAAGTATCAAGTCTTTATGTAAGACATTATGTAGTGTATCCCATACGCTTCAGGTATAGGATCGATTGCATATGTTGTAATATTCGATAGTTCTAATTTCCAAATTCCTACGGCATTAAGAGGGAAAAAGGACTAGAAACAGATATGACTAAAGTAAATTAAACAACTATCAAGTACAATCTTAGGTTCGCCAAGGATTAGTTACTTGTGGGCAGTAGGAAGTATAGTAATAGATGGACCATATTGACATTATTTTGAATAGATAGGATTCTATTTAGAATGTGTTGTCATATGGCAAGTATAGAAATGTTTCCATAATGGGAGTTGGATATTCAGAATATGTAGGTTAGAAACTTTTATGCAAGAAGGATGTTCAAAGGAATGTACTTTGAATTTGAGACTTCATGTCTATGGACTAGTCTTGTAACACTATCCAATAGAGCACTTTGTAATATCATTGACAAAGTATGTCTGACTTTAATTCTATATCATTACAAATGGATCATTGCATAAAATGTTAGAATCTAATGCATAGCAAGAATTTGGTATTATTATAATTGTGATAAGCAGTGGGAATTGTGAAATGTGCATCATTGGAAATGTGGTCAATTGATCTATTTCAAAAAGTAAGGACCATATGTAAACATAGTATGCATGCTTGGAGCATGGGATAACTATTGTTTCAATTCAAGTATTAAGTTGGTTATCCAAAAAATTATACAATGGATAATGTGTAATCCATATGGTGATTAAATAAAAGGTGTTTTATTTATACTCAAAGTGTTGAGGCCATATTGGATTCGATTATTCTTGTGTTTCACTTCACATGTTTTGACTTCCAGAATAATAAGATTATTCAAACATCCATAGTCAATCATACTTTGGAAGCATGTAATGAGGTAAGACTATCATGAATCCAACTATAGATTGTCAAAGTGTTTAGACATAGCATAAGTTTGCTACAGTATTCATTAGTGCTCTTGAAATAAGATTTGAGTATTGGATTAAACCCACGATCAGGTGAATCACCTCATGGATTTTATCATGAGTGATTTTGAGATGATAATATCTTATATTCTTGAAACGGAGACATATTGTCACAACTAGAAATTTTTGTGCCTTGTACCTACAACGCTTAAGTCAAATTATGAATCAAAGACATAAGATCATGTATGATGCATACTCTATGACAACAAAATTTCAATCAAACACACCATGCAAGCATTTCAAGTAGTCAATAAGCAATTGGAAACCCTAGAAGTTCTTGTTTAAGTCCATTTTGGACTAGGACTTCCTTATTGGGCCCAATGGACCAATAAGCTTCCAATTTGACCACCTTGGGCTTAGAACTCTTAAATGGGCTCTAATTGGACCCACTTCCATTTATTTCAATATTTTGGGCCATATTGGGCCTAGAATGAAATAAATTAATTATATGAACCATTTTGGGCCATAATTAGCCTAATTTAGCCCTAATACATCATACGACTCACATTTATGATTATTTGGACCAAACATCACTTAACATAACCATGAAAAAGGCTTAAGCATACAAGGCCCAAATTATTTTCTCTTCCTCTCTAATTCTTTGCCCAAGCCCAAAAGGAGAAGAAGAAGTTGACTTTTGCATGACACCTCATCTTTGCATGGAAGATATCTAGGTTATTACACTTCAAACATCCATGCCATCTCATGTTTTCATGCAACTCACTTCAAAAATCACTCTTATCTCCTCTCTCTCTCTTGCTCTCGGCCGATTCCAAGCACACACACACACACATTTCTCTCACAAATCTCTCAAGGAAACTCCCTCCACTCTTCATCAAGTTCTCGAAATTTAGAAGTTTTTTCAAGAACATATTTCCACAAATTCTTCATCTAAGGTAAGATCACGCTTGGATATATGATCTAGGTTCTTTTTTTTTATCAAAAATCTCTTTCTAATCCATGCAAAATCATGATCACTCTCTTAGAAACCCTCTAAGTTCGAAATCATCAAAGGAAGGCCTGTTAGGGCCGAAAACAACATCAAGCTCCTTCTAATCTTCTTCAAAACCGAAACTGCAACTCAAGGTGAGCTTCATAGCCCCTTTCTTTCGGTTTTTATGAGTTTTTATGGGGGAGAATACAAGCAAATGTGTAGATCTATGAGTAAATGTATGCTTTGTGTGATTTGATGCATGTTTGTGTGTAATATCATGTGTTGTGATGAATATGTTAGCCAAAAAGTACCTAAAAACCGAGATCTATAACATGAGGGATGAAATAAACATAACTTACACCATTTCACACTAATCAAGTCAAGAAAAATAGTTCATTTGGTTAGGATGAACATATTTGGACATAAAACCCATTTTTGGGCTTAAATTGTCAAAAATACAAAACTAAGGGCCCAAAACGACAAATTATAATTTCTAGAGGTTGAAAAGGGTCCAAACAGTTTCTAATACAATTTTTCTGAATATCAACATTTTTGAGGGGCTTAAAATGTAAATTTTGAACCTAAGGGGCTAAAATGGGCTTTTCGGCCCAATAAGCTCCAATTTGGAAATTTTTAAATGTGAGGGGCTGGAAATGTACCTTTCTGTAAAACAGGGGATTTCAAGTGTATTAAAACCGTTTCAAAGGTCAAAAAAAAATTTTAATTCAAAATGGATAAAAAATGCAAAACTTTTCCATTTTGGGCCAAAACTGTAAAAGTTGCGAAAATGGGGGTTCCAACTGAGAAAACTTCATTTTTGAAGGACTTAAGTTGTTTACAAAGTAAATTTGGGCTGAAAATGTATTTTCAATAAGTTATGGTACTACAGTGTCAAGAAAAAATATGATTTGAGGATTAAAATGGAAATTCTTTTATATAAAGAATTAAAAGTGCAAATTTTATCAAAGAAGGGTCGTGAAAAGGTAAAATCTTACTTTTAAACAAATAAATCCGTTAAGACAAAACACGATATCCACGACTACCAGCGAAACGTAATTATAAATACACTTTCAACACCAATATCGTTACCAAAAGAATTGATTCGGTCTCGAATCAATAACAAATAAAAAATCAATAAACAATAGTATTTCAATAAACACGCGAAATCTACGAGGAGTCAATATTCAAACTTTGGGCTCGAAAGTTTCAAATCGTGCTTGTTGGGCCTTGCTAGCCCAATAACATGATCTTTAGGCCCGAAGGGAACGCGCTTAAATGTTATTGGGCCTTCTATGACCTAATTCCATGTAAAGGGACTTTCAATAGCTCTATTGTGCTGTTGGGCCCCAAGGGTCCATTGGTACTGCTAATGAAGTCGAGAAGTCAAATGCAAGACAGGCCAAGCGCCTTTCGCATTCCCGATAACCTTGAACAACTTATGGAAATAAAGGGGGCTTCATACCCTCCTTTCTCCTCGGTTGTGAGGCTATGAGAAGTCAGGGTGGTTTGATTAAGTGAGTAGTACGGACGACGCCTAAAGGATCGTTTGTAATTGGTAGTTATAAACTAATCATTTTCATTAATACGTAATTATAACAACTCACAACCCATAATTAATCCAATGTCACCTGGGTAATCAAAAACAATCGTCGTATCGGTATAACAATAAATAAGACATGTAATTTTATGGATTGGGAAAACATCGGGTTTTCTCGGGGAGTTCAACACTTTTACTTATGTGATGTATACAAAGTTCAACAATTATACATGTTTACAAAAATTGACAAGCATACTTACGGATCTTCACACCTTTTTTTTTATATAAACAATACTCTTTTCAGAAAATATTAGATTTTCTGGGTTTTTCAAACTTCACAGAAATCATTTTTCACAACATTACTTATGAACTCACCAACATTTCATATGTTGACGTTTTTCCAAAATACTTGTATTCTCAGGCAACAGGTAAACCGAAGAATAAGTACCAAGTGATGTCATGGTGTTTTGCTTAAATTTATTATCGAACGGTTTATGTTATGGATTTGTAATGTTTAAAGCAATGTACCAAATATAAACAATATCAGTTGTAATATTTCAATTCATGGTGATGAATGATGTTATGATTCATGTATAATCATTGTGATGGTATTCAATTAAGTCACAGTAGCCCTCGGACGTTTCCGTCGTCTGGTTCGGGGGTGTGACAGGTTGGTATCAGAGCTCTGTTTATAGTGAACTAGCATATCTAACCACACATTGATATGCAACTATAAACCTAAAGAGGGACTAACACAACTCTGAACAAAACAAGTAAAACACCCTTGCTTGCATTAGGAACAAGAACATAATACCGAACCAAACAAGATAATGCTAGTATCTCGGTTAAGCCAGAGCTGTTCTAGTCATATCAAGGAGTGGGTGTAGCCTGATCAACTACATTCCCTCCAAGGTATAACTATCACACATTCTGAGGAGATCGTGATAGCTAGGGAACCTAAAAACATACCCCTTTATCACCAAAAAGAGAACATCCGTTTAGTCTGTACAATAGTTTTAGCATCCTAAGGATAATGTTAGCATATTTACACACTCTCGCAGACAGCATGGCTGGTTTCCATCACCCCTGGAGATCCTTATTTCCCAGACCATGGGAATAACGGATGGTTGGATGAAGAGCCTGAAGAAGAGCCCAAGGAAGACCCCGAGGAAGAATCTGATGGGGAACCGGAGGCAGAAGTCGAGGTCGAACCTGCTGAACCAGTAGAAGAACAGGAGGATGAAGAAGATGAAGGAGGCCTCGAGGAGGAACCCAGCGACAACGAAGGGGGTGATTCGGATGCGGAGTCCAAATTCATCAACCCCCTTTATCCGATTAGGGTGCCCGCTTACCGGGTGGCCCCCACTGGTCCTACACCCCCCTGGGGTATTGATCTTTGGAGATGGAGCATGAAGCAGGGACAGTAACCCCATTCAACATGTCACGTGGGTTCTTTGACCTGAGGGATGGAGGACCAGCCGATCGAGCCCTTCCGGTCATGGTGAGACGATTACGGAACACAGGCGACCTAGCTCAGAGTACCGCCGACTAGGTACGTTAGATGTGGACTAGGGTCGAGCGTGCAGAGCAGGAGACACGAGACGTCCTTCGAGAGTTCCACATGAGGCAGGTGAGGTAGGAGTACCGACTCCAGGATGCAGAACGAAGTTTTGTGAGCAATAAGTTTAAACATTTTCTAAAACAACAACCCCAGTAGCTCAATGAAACCTTTACGGTGGAAATGGCCAATGGGAAAACCGAATCCACTGGGGAAGTGTACATCAGATGTACCCTAACTCTAAATCAACACGTCTTCCGAATAGACTTAATGCCTGTTTCCATTAGGAGTTTGATGTGATTATTGGCATGGACTGGTTAAGCCCCCACCATATTGAAATTATGTGTCACGAGAAGGTCGTTCGCCTTCACCTTCCAAATCATGAAACCCTAGTTATTTACGGAGACAAACCTAGCACGAACTTTCGTCTCATCTCGTGCGTCCAAGCACAGAAGCATCTGCGAAAGAACGATTTGACGTTCCTGGCGCATATTGTGGATAAAACCAAGGAAGAGGTTAACGTTCGAGACATTCCTGTAGCACGTGAATTCCCAGACATATTTCCTGAAGATCTTCCTGGAGTACCCCCAGAGAGACAAGTTGCATTCCGAATTGATCTTGTTCCAGGAGCTACTCTTATCTCAAAATCTCCTTACCGATTAGCTCCTGCTGAGATGTAGGAATTGTCCAGCCAACTCAGTGAACTCATGGGCAAAGGATTCATCTGACCCAGCTTGTCGCCATGGGGAGCTCCGGTCCTCTTTGTCAAAAAGAAGGACGGATCTTTTAGAATGTGCATCGATTACAGAGAGATAAACAAACTCACTGTCAAAAATCGCTATCCACTCCCACGAATCGACGATCTATTTGACCAGCTCCAAGGAGCTAGTTACTTCTCTAAGATATATCTACGTTTCGGGTACCATCAGCTCAAGGTCCGGGAAGAGGATATTCCCAAAACCGCCTTTCGAACTCGTTACGGATATTATGAATTTGTCGTAATGCCCTTCGATCTAAAAAATTCCCCTGCCGCATTTATGGACCTGATGAACCGAATCTGTCCACCATTCCTCGACAACTTTGTTATCGTCTTCATTGACGACATTCTAATCTATTCCCGAAGCGAAGAAGAGCATGGCCAACATCTCTGACAAATCCTGGAAACCCTGCGAACGGAAAAGCTATACGCAAAACTCTCCAAGTGTGAGTTCTGGCTCCATAGCGTGAACTTCCTAGGTCATGTTGTCAGTCGGGAAGGAATTTGTGTGGATCATTCTAAGGTCAAAGCCGTTGAAGGATGGGCAGTCCCGACGACACCCACAGAAATTCGCCAATTCTTAGGCCTAGCAGGCTACTATAGGAGGTTCATTCAAAACTTCTCTAAGATCGCCAAGCCACTTACCTCGCTTACACAAAAGGGCGTACCATTCAAATGGACGGACAAACAAGAAGTTGCATTCCGAACCCTAAAGCAAGCGCTCTGCAGTGCCCCGGTACTATCTCTACCAAAGGGAACGGAAGATTTCGTGGTCTACTGTGACGCGTCAAATCAGGGTTTAGGTTGCGTTCTCATGCAGCGTGGAAGAGTGATAGCTTACGCATCCCGCCAACTAAAGACGCACGAAGTGAATTATACAACCCATGACCTAGAAGTGGGAGCAGTTGTCTTTGCTCTGAAGATTTGGAGGCATTACCTTTATGGTACGAAGTGCACCATCTTCACGGATCACAAAAGTCTCCCGCACATCTTGAATCAGAAAGTGCCATATCAAACTCGGTTGCAAAAGTAGGTTACGTAATAGATCAAGTTATTTAACCAATTTTTGTAGTGGTTCCAAACGAAAAAGTGACATTTTTCTCTAGTGTCCAAACCATGCTTCTTTAGTACTTGGATCAAAAATGTATCTAAAAGTAGCTATTTAGTTATCTATCAAAAGACAAAAGTTATTCCTTTTCATTTTACATAGTATTATAGATTGTGCAAATTATGTTAACGGTAGGTCATAAAAGAAATCTATTATCTATATGAAAAAAATATAATTTGGCAAAAATTAGAAGCCAACACTCATAAAAAGTTAGGGGTGTTTGTTTGGATTGATCCATTCCATCAAGTTTAATAATTATATCCATATAAATTTTGAATTTTAAAAATGGATATGAAAAATATAAACTAAATTTAAATCCAACAGGAACAACCAAATGATAATTTGTTTGAAAAAGAATCGGGATATTTTAGATATATAATTTGAATATTAGTTCGCTCTATAAACACATAAATACAAATTATTTATTTGTAAATTAAAATTAAAAGTGCAATAAAATTAATGAAATATTAAGGATTTTATAATGAATGGGAGCTTATAATCATTTTAATCAATTTAAAAAAAAAACATAATTAAGTAAAATTATATATATATATATATATATATATATATATATATATATATATATATATATATATATATATATATATATATATATATATATAGGAAAAGTGAATATATATTACAACCCTACCTAAGCTTAAAAACTAAAGCTTATGAAAATACATTGTTTTACTATATAAAGATTCTGGTTAGTGGATTCACGATTAACACTTAAAGATGTAGATTCAAAATCTACGAAATAGTTTTGATAAAAAATCAAGAATATTGATTATCTTTGATTTTCGTGACAGTGAAAAAAATAATGTTTATTGGGATGAAGTAATAAAGATAATAGAGGAAAGAAAACGAGGATGTGAATGAAAATTGAGAAAAGAAATGTTATCAAGGATGATATATTACCAAGTGAAAACTAAACCGGGTATATTATTAAGTTAAAACAATATATTTTAGAGGTTAGTATATAAACTTAGGTGTTGGTGTAATTTGCGTGTGTGTGTTTATATATATATATATATATATATATATATATATATATATATATATATATATATATATATATATATATATATATATATATATATATATATATATGCTCAAATAAAAACACAAAACAAACTAGCAAAGTAAAAACATTATTTTTATATTATTTTATATTCTTCTGCTATGAATTTTGTTTGTATGTAATATTATAACAGTTCTAATATGAGTACTATTACTTATGTATTCACTTTTATGTTATTATTATACTATAAGTTTTATATATTTATTGGATTGTAATAATTTCTAGTGTTAGTTTACATATGATTATTTATGTATTCATTGTTGAATAATGAAAAAAAATTATTTATATAAATTTCATAACTGAATATTATAAATATTTGTTATTATCTTTGTTTTTGTTTACTTCTTTTTATTTTTTGTAAACCAAATCCAATTCAAATGTCACAATAATAAGTAGGATTTATTGAAAACTAATTTGAAAATCCAAAAAACTTAATAAAATATACAATTCCGTATCTTCTAAATAGACAATTCAATTTCTTGTATATATTAAACAACATTATAAAGAACGACCGATACACTATTAATACAGTAAACGGAAATATTTTATTAACATAAAATTCAATGGAAACAAAAATTAATTACGATCAGTTTTTAAACTAAAATAAATTATTTTATATCTTCTTTGAATTTGAAAATTAAAATATCTAAAGTTAACTATACATGATTCTGTGATAGACGATATTAACTCATTTGAGAGTACGGACAGTTGATTACACGACACGAAATGAAATAAATGACACAAAACGAAATTGAGATGAAATTCAAATTCAAATTCATGTTGATGTCGTGTTCGTTTTACTTGTGACATCATGCTGTGTCGTATTCGTATTCAATATTTGACATAAAGTTGTCACAATTTAGCATTTGTCTTTTATGTTTTTCTTATTTTTCGTATTATGTATGTTTAAATATTAATTAAAGGGTTATTGGCATGAAAACCCTACAATGTTTGGCTTCCATCCTTAATTGGTCATCAATATTTTTTTGACCCTCTGAGGTCATTTAAGTTGCTTAATAATGTTTTAAAATTGTATTTTGTTCATTGTGTTACAACTCCTATTTAGATAAATGACATGTAGACAAAATTTATGCCACATAGACACATTGTCCAGGTTTGGGTGACCTCAACTAAATGCAACTTATATGATTTTGTGATTTATGTAACCGACAATATCCTACAAGTAGACAAAACACTAATTTGTTTTTGGAACTCGTTTGTGTAGTTGATTGTTAAAATTAAAGATGTAAAATTAGGATTTTTGTCGATTACATAGGTCATTGTTTTGTTATTTTCCCTTTATTTTGTCCCGATTTTGATAGATCCATATAAGCTACACTTATTTTTGTAGAAAACCCTAACATCGACAAAAATCCTATTTTTTTCATCTTTCTATTTGGGTAATGTAAATAAGTGTATCACCATGATCCAAATGGTTTGAGTAATAACAATAACCCATACATATATCTTCGATACATGTACATACAATGAAATGTAGGGTTAGTTCTAAAAAACGGTTTTGTATGGTAATCATGATATATAAATGATTAGGTTCGCGTATGGATGATATATATGGGTTTTTATTTAGGTTAATGCACAAAAACAACTTTAGCTTGCTATAGCAATGTACATAGATTTAGGGTAATGAAGGAAATAGCAATGTACATACATTTAGGGTAATATTGGATATAAAAATGTACTATTGCACTTATATGGTATTTAGGTACTTTATGGTTTCATGATCTATATGCAAATAGTAGATCACCCAAAATGAAAATACTTTAGGTGGTTTGATCATGAAGTAAACAAACACTACAAACTTACATTATTCAAGTTGAAAGCAATGTGTAATGTTGTTGAATTGGCTACTATGAGGAATGAACTGGCAAGTATGAGGAATAACCATGCAAAATTAGTATGTGGTCCACAATGTGTAAAGGCTTGAGCAGAATAATTTCTTGTCTATATAATTACTACTAATGGTGGACCAGACACAAAGAGACATGCATTCACATGGTGGACCAGTAACTTATAAAAACTATTGTGCATTCACATAGAATCTAACACAAAGATAACATTTAGTTTGTTGTCATTAATAGTATACAACCAAAAGTAACAGAATCATAGTAGCAATACTTAAACAAACATAAAGTATTTTATTGTACATGTAGTAACCATCAAAGTAGTTAAACTGTTTTCAACACAAAAGACAAATTCCACCCCATTATTATACTATTCCAGGCTAAGTGGTTTGTTATTGCTACATCCTTTACCATTTTTAGGAACAAGTCTTTTAGCAGGTTTGCTTTTTATGATTCTTTCATAAGGATTCATCTTAGCAACTCTTCTACTACTTTGACTTCCTTACTCATCTCTAATTTCACCATAACTACCATGAACATGACTTCCTTGTCCTCTCTCTATAGCACCATCACAACTAGGAACTCGACTACCTTGTCATCCTTCCATTGCACCATCACCAACAGGAACTTGACTTCCTTCTCCTCCTTCTATTACATCATCACCATCAGGAACTTGACTTCATTCTCCTCTTTCCATTGCAACCTACCACACATTGAAATACACATTTTAATAGATAATATTAAGCATTATACTTAAGAATACAAATACCTTTGTATTCTTTTTAACTCTCTTTACTGGTAGTTTATTTGTTCTATCAAGTATGGGACAACTTCTCTTATTATGTTAATGTTCACTAGAGTACCACATAAAACCTTATTTCCTGCCTTTAAGACCCTATGCTTCCTTACATACTCAACTACATCTCTTTTCCTCTTAGTTGTGGGTATTCCATGTATTCTTCTTTAATTTAGGGGTGATGGTGGGGTGTATGTGGTTTTAGTCCATATACTACTATCATTAAGTGGAGAAATGTTATATTGATATGTTTTCAAGTAAATATATGATCCACATACAACTCCACATCCTTATTTATATATGAAACTGCATCCACTGAATAAACACAACCATACTAATTTAGTTGCCAAATTCGACAAGAACATGTTCTATTCTCCTATTCAACCTCGTATTCTTCATTACTTGATCTTTTTAATAAAAAACCCAACTTTAACCTAACTGAAGGTGCCATATTAGCTGACCATCTCTTTAATGGAGAGTGGAACAACTTCTCTATCATGTACAACCTCAATTCTTCTAACATACTAATTATAGGTTTATTTCTTGCATCTACTATAACTTCATTAAAACTCTCATTTCCCCTATTTTCTATAGAATCACAACATCTACATGTGTGGCAGTAAGCCCTTGACCATATTTTAGGGTCCTTATCCATAAAATATGTGTATACTGGTGAACAGGGTGTTTCAAGTTCTTTCATAACAACCTTGAAAATACTATGAATTGTGGCATTGCATGCTTTCTAAAAAAAGGTTGTAAATTAGGTCTCATTATATACTTTTTGAAATTTTGGGCAATGTTCCTTTCATATTACCTGTGCTCAGCTTGGGGTAGCATTTCCTTAAGAACCTCCAAAATAGACCCTATATTATGAATAAAATTAGTAAACCTAAAGTTAAATAAGAATAAATTAAGAAAATTCATAGCTTACCTTGATCTAACATCAAGTCCTTGCCCCATATCTAGGTTAAGGTCACCAATAAGAAATCCAAGAAACCATTTCCAAATTTCCTTATTTCATCACAAACAACTGCCCCATGTAATTGAGTAAATATGATTGTCAACATCCCCTCCCACAACACATAACAATTCTCTATAACATATTCCCTTTAAGAAACATCCATCAATTCCAATCACTCTCCTAAAACCTTCAATCCAACCTCTCTTTACACATTCAAAATACACATAGAATTTACGGAAGTAAAATTTTCCACCAGGCATTGTTAGTACATCCATTTTCATAGTAGAACCATGATTTGTCCTTTTTATCTCTTCCCTATAGGTCCACAACTTTGCATAATATTCCATAACATTACCACTAACAATGGTATATACATACTTCTTGGCTCTCCTACTGTAATGACCCAAAATTTTCAAATAAAATTTTCATTTTTAATTAGCCAAACATTTCCATAAAATGTAGAGTAACATTAACCACTATTTTCAAAATTCATAACATTACCATTTATTCAAAACATTAGAGTGTCCCATCAAAACAAATGCTGGAGAGGGCACATCGCGCCATCAAGCCTTGCCCTTACCCTTAGGATCTGAAGTAATTGAAACAAATCAACAAACTGTAAGCTAATATTTAGTGAGTTCCCTAGAGCATACCCCACACAAAATCCACATAATCACATAACATATTAGCTACAAAGCTACATATATCACATAAGCCATACATATAACATATAGGGATATCGTGGGCTCGTCCCCGGGGTCCTACTCCAGGATGTCATGGGATCTCCACATGGTCTTACACCTAAGTGTCATGGGCTCTTCCATGGTCTTTAATAGAAAAGACATGGGCTCTCCACATGGTCTTACATCCTGTTGCCATGGGCTCTCCACATGGTCTTACATCGAGGTGTCATGGGCTCTCCCATGGTCTTCCATACAAGCATACCACATATACAACTAGCATACAATCCTAGCACATAACCAACTATCATGTCTCATAATATAACTTCGTCTAGAGTATCACATATCATAAATGGGCTGGCCTTGGTGCCTTTGACCCATTAGTATGGTGAGGAGACTCACATCTCTAATGTTGAACTGATAAGTTAAGATAAGATATTTCCCACGCACTGCTCTTCCTTAAATGACTATCATCAACATGTGATTAACTTGTCACAATCCCAATAAATACCCTCAAAGTCAACCCTAGTCCACACCGGTCAAAGTCAAGGCCAATAGTCAAGGTCAATAGTCCATGTTGACCTCAACTCGCCTAGTGAATCCAGCAACTCGTCGAGTTCCTCCCGAGTTCATTCCACTGAATCCCGAGCAAACTTGTCGAGTCACCTTAGTGACTCATCGAGTTCATCAAATGTCCAAAAGACCTAAAGTCCAATCAGACCAAAACCCTAGTCCTTCACTACACTCAATCGAAAACTCAAAAACGGAAAACCCTACCCCGACTCGTCGAGTTAACTAAGGGAATCGACGAGTTCCTTCAGTCCCTTTCATGTTCATCCCTTTTCAATGGGATCTAAGGTCTCAAACTTCATATCTAACCTCCCCTAGTGCAGATACTGTTGGATTAGTGTCTAAGTCCATAACTATTTTGGTATGTACTTGACCCGATGGTGCATGGTCCTTTTGGGTTGCCTTCACCAAAGCAACTTGATTGGAGAAATGAATAAAGAGAGAGAGGATAATATGATTTATTAATATGTTATAAGAATAATATATTAAAGGAGAAATCATATTTGTTTAATTAATATTGGTCAATAATTAATTAAGAATTAGTTTTGTGATCAAATGTAATTAATTAAACTAGAGGGGCTGAATTGTAATTATGTGATAGTTACAAAATAAGGTAAGGATTACCTTATATATATGGTGAACGAATTTGAGGTGTAAATCCCTTAGAATTCGAGTATAATAAGGATTCAAGGATTATCTTATTGGTTGCTTAATGGATAATCAACTAGATAAGGATAATGACTGAAACCCTATCTCTACACCTATATAAACACCCCTAGGGCCATGAATTCGTGTATCCCTTCCCAAGAGGTCCTAGATACGAATTCTAACCTCTCACCTCTCTCCTTATACCTTCTCCACTTGCTTATGGTGTTTGTGAGCCATTAGAGGAGTGACACTTGTGACTCTAAGCCTTCCAAAGTCAATACAAGGAGATTTGGGATTGTTATTGCTACATAACAATCAAGGTAACACTATAAACTCATTCTTATGTTAATATGATTACTTGTATGCTAGAATTAGGGTTTGTAGTCTTGGATTCAAAGCATGTACAATAGAGAAACCTAGATCCAAGCATTAGGGTTGTATGAGCACATAAGATGTCTTATGACCAAAACCCATCAGTGGTATCAAAGCCTTGATTGGTTTCTATTGTATTGATGCATATTTGATCGTAATAAGCACTGAAAATCGATTTTTTTTGAGTTTTGAAGGTTTGACTCGCCGAGTCACTTGGTGAACTCGCCGAGTCAGCTGTACTCGACGAGTCCAGGTCCAGACTCGACGAGTCAAAGGGTCTGACAGCTCAGATTCGCGATTTTCTTCCTGTTTTGGTTTTGGATAATTACCATAAACTTGTTTTTGTGATAAAATCCGAATTTTTTCATTATTATGTGATTATCCTTACCAAAATAGAAGATAATTGTCAAAATTTAGATAATCACTTGTTTTATTAGATAAAGTTTGATTATTTGTAATTTAGATTTGAATTATCTTGTGAAATAGTTTCAATTTATCCCTTTAGGTTTTATAGTTTAAATTTGAACCCCAAAAGTTTTGTTGTTTTGAAATTTAAATAGTTAAAACCCTAATGTTTTGAAATGTTTCAAAACTTGCCCTCAAGTTTTGGAATTTAAAAGTTGATTAAAAGTTTAATTAGAAATGTTAAATTCTAAAACTCTAGTAATGTTTTGAAAAGTTCAAATCACACCCTTATGGTTTTATTAATTAATTAAGGAGTATAATTAAAAGAGGTTTAATAAATCCATAAAAGTTTAGGTTAACCTTTTAATTGAATTAAAAGTGTAATTGTTAAAGTTAACCATATAGTATTTTAAAAGTATAAAGTACACCCTATACTATATATAACATTAAAAGTCTAATATTATATATATGTATAAGTAAAAGTCAGTCTTACCGTTAGTAGGCCTCATTCACGAAGCTGGTCTATAAGGGGTGTTTAAGGAAATTGCCTATAAAATGGCGATTGAATGGGTATCCACTCTTACCCACCGCACTCTTGACTAGTGGAGGGTCGTTAGCCGAACGGGTAGGATAGGACGAAACCTTCCATTATAAGTATAATGAAATACAGAGTAACTAAATGTTTCGCAAATTCCCAATCTTAGTTACTTAGGCAAAAGTGAATTGATGCAATTCCATGAAATTACACTTTGTGCCCTTGCGAAGACGTTAGTGGAGCGTGTGTGGTTTACCGGCACACTAAATGGTTCTAAGCAAAGGTAGCAAAGGGTGACTCAATGTTTGTCATAGTTCGGTGGAGCGTGTGTGGTTTACCGGCACATCGAATAGGTGATTGTAACATGTGAGGGCACCATGTAGTTTGCATGGTTATTCACACCCGCTTTGTGATCCTCGGCATCCCAGTCACAAACTAGAGGGGCATATCGAGATTTAAACATGCCATTGAAATGTTCAATGAATCTCAAAGGATCTAGGAGTTTTCATAAATTTAAAACTTAAATTTCTTTTTCGTTTTTCATGGTGGAAATTAGTGAATCGTCATTCACTTACCTTCAAATGTTCTGCATTTGGGTTACGGCATCCCTCTCCCGAGTTGTAGGATATTGTGTTGGGTCCTAGCCTTGGAATTTCATTTGGGTGATTTACCAAGGACTCAATCAATCAACTAACTTGAATTCGTTTTTCTCCCAATGTCAAAGTTCGACAACTATGGTCTTCTCAAATCCTGTGGAACAAGCATTCCACATGAAGATGATATTCCACGATTCGGTCGAGGAACAAGAAATCATGCTTCACTTCCTCCTCCTCCTCCAATTATTCTCCCAAACCCACAAGATTGTAAAATTGAAAAGTTCAATATCACTCAAGCCCTTTTGGCAAGTAAACATAAAGAAGGAAAGTCGGTGTGTGCACACATCCTAGGGATGAAGTCGCACATTGATAGACTAAGAATGATGGGATCCATTGTCGGTGAAGAGATGGCTGTTGATTGGGTTCTTCAATCACTTCCTAACCCATATAGTGAGTTCGTAAGAGAGTACTATATGATGAACCGCGACGTGACCCTTATAGATCTCACCTATATGCTTATTGCTGCTGAATCAGCAATGGTTTGGCGCAATAGAAAAGCAAAGTTGATTGGTGAATCTGCCTTCGAGACCTCTGTGGATATAGACAATGGCAATGAAAGACATGCAATGATCGAAAAGTTTGATCATAAGAGAAAGGCGATGTCTGAAGTAGTTCCATGTGTTGTTCCAAAAAGAGTCAATTTGCTTTTATTGCCAAGAGAAGGGGCATTGGAGACGAAGCTGCCCTATTTACCTAAGAGATCTAAGAGATGGGAGAGTCGAAACGTATGGCTCTAATTTAGGTAAAATCCATTGACTAACTCTTTTAAGCTTCATTCTAGGTTCTGAATACATAATGTGATAAGATTACAATTGATGTTTAGAAGGATCAAAGAAAAGAAAAGAAGCTTAAGGGAAGAAGTGAGCAGAATCTAACCATGAAGGAATGGATTTCGATTGCGTTTCTCGAAGATTAGATTCTTGAGCTACTACTTAGAGTTAGAATTAGATTGCTAAGAAAGATGTATTCGCATAAGTTTTTCAAAGAGTTGCATTGTGAAGGACAAATTTTTCCGCAATAAAATAAATTTTGATTTTAAATTTTATTTATTTATCCTTACAATGGCATGTATGAAGAATTGATTTTAAAATTATTAGCAATAATGGATTTGTTTCTTATTATGTTATGGAAAGTCAAGAATTTACCAAATAGGGAGAGTTTCTCATCGCCCAAGTTTCAATTGGACAGAAATTTGGAATCACGCAACTTGGTTGCATGATGAATGAGAAATTCCATATTTGGAAATTAGACAAATTCATTGACAATGTGTCAAGTGAAGGACTAGGAGATCGAGTACACAAAGTTGTGTGTTGATCAAGTTCACCATAAGAATAACAAAGATATTCGTCATGATTTACTAAAAGGCTTAGTAAATATGATTATACTTACAAGATTAAGTGTAATTCTAAATTGATTAAAGGGTTTAGATCAATAGTAGAACGAATAAGAAGAATCATGTAGGCAGAAAGATAAGAGTTTCTCCATTCTAAGAAGAAGGGAGAGTGGCTTTTATGCTTTATGATAGGTCTTAATGATTAAGAACCATATCTCAATTGATCCTCTAAGTGAGTCTTGGTACAATTGTATGTCCAAGAAGAGGAATCAAAGATTGATGAAATGGTCAAATCAAGAAGACAATCATACTTCGTTCCAAAACAAGTCTTAAAGTCAAGATTGTGACATTGAGTGAATAGTATTAAAAAGGTTTATAACATTCATCAAATGTGGAAAGTTGTGATGTCTTGGATAAGACAAAGACCAACTATGACCAATTTATGAAGTGTTTTGATACAAGCTACACTAACTCTTGAAAATTTGTTTGTCAAGAAATGTTTATTGACAAAAGAATCTTATATGTCAAGGAGTCAGTGGGAGTCTTAATGGTCTCGAAAAGTTTCAAGAACAAATCAACTAAACCTTATCGATCATCACTAGCACACGAGTTGAGGTTTACAACCTATCGTAAAGACATTATTTTGTTTCTGTGCCAATCCAATCGAGTTAATTATGCATGTGAGTCCTATGAGTTCTCATTTGAATGCGTAAAAGGCAAGGACCTTGATCAATGAAAGGTACATTGATAGGAAAAAGGTAAGATGCTTAACTACTTGGAAGACGTGGTGGGTAGCTGTGCTACCATAAGGCAAGAAATCAAGATTAAGAAAGTTCGATCCATATGAGTTTGAATTTGTCGTAAACTTTGGTTTTAACAAATTCGCATGGATAGGAACACATACACCGTTTAAATCTAAGTGTCATAAGATTTCCTCCTTCATGAAAATGATTGTGAGAAAATGCTTTCACTAAGAAAGATTTTAAAAGATAGTGATTGTAAAATGGCATTCTCAAATTCGATCATGGTTACGGCATCCCTTTCCATAATTTGAATTGTGAGGTTTGGCAATTAGTCTTAATTGTTAAGACACACATATGAACTATCTAAGGCAAAAGTGTATAAGTTCAAGAAGCCTTGATAAAAGATTATCAAAGCACTAAGTATTAGAAACATGAACTTAAGAAATTCAATAAGTATTGTTTTTCTGGAAGTTAAGATGTTTATGAATACATGTCGAAGCTAGTGGGAGCATAAGTGTTATGATAATCATCATGATAGTGGGAGCATAAATGTTATGATTGTATGATTATTAAGGCACGTATTGCATAGTTGGCAATATTAATTATAGAAAACAAGAGTCATACTTTGCAAAGTTGTAAGAGTTGAAAGGTTGTTTTTGCTATAATTAAGGGAGAGAATATTATGCTTCATTTCAAATCTAAAGGATTAGATTGCGAAATGTTGATAAATTTAGTCAAAGGTACATAGTGTGTTCTTAAAATTTCGATTGTGATTACGGCATTCCTCTTCGCAATTCGAATTTTGAGAACATAGCAAATAAAACATTATGCGTCGTGTCCCATACGCTTCGGGTATAGGATCAATTGCGAATGCTTTAATGTTTGACCATTCTAAAATTTTCCAAATGTATAGTGCATTTAGAGGGAAAAGGGACTAGAATTGGTTTTGACTAAAATAATTAAACAACTATCAAAGGACAATCCAAAGTTCGACGAGGATTGGTCGCTTGCGAGTAGTTGGAAGTATAGTATTGGAAATTATGGAAGTGTTTCCATATTGGATGGACGATATCGACATCATTACGAATAGATAAGATTCTATTAAGAATGAGTTGTCATATAGAAAATATGGAAGTGTGTCCATGTTGGGAAGTAAAATCTATGTATAGATTAGAAACTTTATGCGAAAGGATGTTCAAAGGAATGTACTTTGAGTGAGAGACATCATATCTAAGGAATTGTCTTGTAACAATCTCCGATAAAGGAATTTGTAATATCATTGGCAATAGTCCTTGAGACTTTGGTGCAGTGACATTACAAAAGGATCGTTGCATAAAGTGTTAGAATCTAGTATATTCTATAAATAACAAGAATTTGACATTCTTACACTTAAGAGAATGGATTTGGTGTTGTAAAATGAGAATGATTGGAAATGTGTTCAATTTGTCTATTTCGCAAAAGTAAGAACCATAGGTAAACATTGTGTGCATACTAGGAGCATGGGACAAGTGTTGGAATTAAAATGCGAAGTTGATTACCCGAAACGACAAATAATGAGTAATCGATATGGTGATAAATAAAACATGTTTTGTTTATACTCAAAGGTTTGAGGCCATATGGGATTAGTATTATTCTTGTGTTTCACCTTGCATGTTTTGACTTCCAGAATAATTGAGTTTATTAAGAATAATCGAATTATTCAAACGGGCCACAGTCGTTCATATGTTGGAAGTAGATATGAATGAAGACTGTCGTGAATTGGTGTGTGGATTGTCTAGAAGAGTATTAGACATAAGCAAATGTTTGCTGCAACGTTCATGAGTGCTTATGAATATGATTTGAGCATTGGATTAAACCCACGCTCACTTGGATCACTCCATGAATTGTATCACGAGTGATTGGTGAGACGATAACATCTTATATTCTTGAAACCGAGATGTGTGAGTTGTATCTTGCGAATCGGTTGCACATTGATAATATGTAAACGCACCAGTAACTTGGTGTTATAAAACATATTGTTGTGTGTAATTCGGTGAGTGAGTGCAAGCAAGCATTGTATCAAAGTTTATCCGTTCCTCTTATCCAAAGTAGGATAAAAGCGATATCTTTGGGCCCCTCGATGGTTTAGTGATGACATACGTAAATGCTCGGCCGGGCTAGGGCTAATTTGATTTGTTCAATTAGTCTGTCGTCATAAATCGGAAATCGAGAAGTAGTACAAAGAGAATGATTAGAAATCATATCTCATACGATATCTAGAATGGAGGAATATATGATCCCTTATCTAAGGACACGCGTATCTGATATGATCAGAGTTGACAGCGGCTTTGGAAAGCTACAATTGCAGATCAGGATCTGAAGTCATACGCAGAATAGTTGTTAGACTTATCCAAGTGGGAGACTGTTGGATTAGTGTCTAAGTCCATAACTATTTTGGTATGTACTTGACCCGATGGTGCATGGTCCTTTTGGGTTGCCTTCACCAAAGCAACTTGATTGGAGAAATGAATAAAGAGAGAGAGGATAATATGATTTATTAATATGTTATAAGAATAATATATTAAAGGAGAAATCATATTTGTTTAATTAATATTGGTCAATAATTAATTAAGAATTAGTTTTGTGATCAAATGTAATTAATTAAACTAGAGGGGCTGAATTGTAATTATGTGATAGTTACAAAATAAGGTAAGGATTACCTTATATATATGGTGAACGAATTTGAGGTGTAAATCCCTTAGAATTCGAGTATAATAAGGATTCAAGGATTATCTTATTGGTTGCTTAATGGATAATCAACTAGATAAGGATAATGACTGAAACCCTATCTCTACACCTATATAAACACCCCTAGGGCCATGAATTCGTGTATCCCTTCCCAAGAGGTCCTAGATACGAATTCTAACCTCTCACCTCTCTCCTTATACCTTCTCCACTTGCTTATGGTGTTTGTGAGCCATTAGAGGAGTGACACTTGTGACTCTAAGCCTTCCAAAGTCAATACAAGGAGATTTGGGATTGTTATTGCTACATAACAATCAAGGTAACACTATAAACTCATTCTTATGTTAATATGATTACTTGTATGCTAGAATTAGGGTTTGTAGTCTTGGATTCAAAGCATGTACAATAGAGAAACCTAGATCCAAGCATTAGGGTTGTATGAGCACATAAGATGTCTTATGACCAAAACCCATCAGATACCACGTAAAGTTACAATCTTTACGTGCATGCAAGGTCCTCCAAAGTCTTAACATCAAAACTAAGCTTTCTGCAAGGTTTTTTGTGCATGGGAAGGGCCTAAGCTAGATGAAGTGAGAAACTTTATGTTATTGGGGACCTAAAGAGGTCCAGATCTGGAACCATATCCTTGTGATAAGTCCAGATCCGAGTATGACTCCATTTTGCACCAAAAATGGCCATTTACTTCCAACTAAATGGATCTAATCAACTAGAGCTCCAGGTAACGACTTTGTACCTTAAGATGGTAGCGAATACAGTGTAGATGTCAGATATACTGCTTCTCTCCTTGCTTCTTCTTCTTCAAGCTCTAAAATCCTTCACAAACACACCAAAATTGCTCACAAAAACTCTTTCTCTCACTCAAGAAGGTGCAAGGTCCAACTAGGGTTTTCTCTGGCTAACAAGGTGGTAAGGGAGGCCATACAAGGCGAATTAAGTTCTTTAAATAAGATGCACACCCTAAAATTAGGGTTTTCCTTTTACAGTGCCTACTCGACGAGTCAGGGTCTTCCGACTCGTAGAGTAGGATTGAAAATGCGCGTCCTCATAATAACTTTTACTTTCCGAGTTGGAGCTCCCTAACTCACCGAGTCCATACACAAAAACCTAAAATTTTGATAATTTAAATAATACCTGGAACAGGTGTTACACCTACATTTTCCCTAAACTTACATGTTTCCTATAGATGTAATACCAGTTGACAAAGGGTGAGTATGAAGGAAATAATAAAGGTTCTCAAATGTTTCTTTGGTGAATCTTTCTAAAAATTTCATATACTCACCATAATCCATCCCCAAAAAATTGACATCGGTAAATAAAAAGTGATCACCTCCAACATAATAGAATGGATGTGCTCTCAAAACACCATTAAAGTTCAAAATCAACTTTCAAGTAAATACATTCATGATGTTATTCATCCATGTAGCTCAAAGTAACGAGAAAGCCATAAGCTCAGACAAATCTTCTTCTCAAAGA